>NC_079488.1:13042746-13346912 GCF_020520425.1 Spinacia oleracea | reverse complement strand
CCTCAGGGAGTTGTGGGATATGGATCTACTTGTGGAGATGTTGGACGCAGTGTGCCGGGTGAGGAATGTTGTGAAGTATTCTGGTGTAAAAATGCTTGGTACATAGCAAGGAATTGAGGATTGTTTAGCATGTTTGGATCAAAAGTAATATTTGAATTTTGTTGGTAATTTGGATTTGGTTGGTAATTTGGATTTTGTTGGTAATTTGGATTTTGTTGGTAATTTGAATTTGGTTGGTAATTTGGATTTCGTTGGTAATTTGGATTTGGTTGGTAATTTGGATTTGATTGGTTTGGATTTTGTTGGTAATTTGAGTCTCTTTGATATCTATTTTCATAATTAGGATGATTGGGATCCATAACTATAAAGATGGAAAATTTTAAGGATGATGAAAAATTATGGATTTTTTGATGTGTTGAAAATATATCAATATTGGTCTCTATTTATAGAGGATTAAAAAATATGATTGTTGGTGTATTTTTTTTTAATACATTGTATTTTTACCGTTTATTTAGTAAACGGTAATATTGCCGTTAGAAAATGTTATGTTGTTGCTGCTGCATTTCAAATCCAACGGTCATTTGGCATTTTTTGGCTTTTTTTTAAAGAATTATCACGTGTGGGCTGATTGAAGGGGATGCCCATCCCACTTGGTAAAGCTTTGGGACCACTATCATATTGGAAGCATCCTATATTATTTACCTCCCCTTTTGTTTTCTAATTATTAGACACATTGAACATTCATGGGAACCATCCCTTTTCCATTTTTGCTCAAATGGGAAGGGTGATTTCCCATGAATGTGGATGCTCTTAGAAGTTCCCACATTTATTAGGTTCAACATTTTATGGGAAGCCTCCATCATTGGTGGGACGTTCTTTTTCTCATTTTTTCTCAAATGGGGAACCAAATTTCCCACCAATGTAATGCTCTCAAGACTTTACTAATTAAGCTAGTTGGCATCCACGACCTTACAAGTTTGTAATATCTTAGGCCCTGTTCTTTTTGGCTTAACTGTAATTTCAGGACTTAACTGGCAGTCAGTTCAGGAGCGTTCAGTTAAGTTAAGTTAAGTTCAATTCAATTTAACTCAATTCAACTTAGGTTAATATTAATATTATTGTTTTTGCATTATTATTAATATTATTATTATTATTATTATTAGGAAAATTTGGTAATATTAATCCAACCTTTGGCCGATTTTCTTTTATTAATCCCACCTACGACATATTTTTTAATAATCCCACCTTTACTACCCGACGACTTTTATTGGGCTTAAGTGGCCGGTAATCGGTGAAAAAGTCAACGAGATGGTGATGAATTGATGATGATGACTGAATATATCGAGAGAGAGAGTACTGCCATGTAGAGAAATAATGCGGCTTACAACAGTTTTATGACCTGTTGGGCCCAATAAAAGTTGTTGGGTAATAAAGGTGGGATTATTAAAAAATATGTCGTAGGTGGGCTTAATAAAAGAAAATCGGTCAAAGGTTGGATTAATATTACCAAATTTTCCTTATTATTATTAGATTATTATTATTATTGTTATTATTATTATTATTATTATTATTATTGTGGGAAAACACCAAAACGTTACAAGCTTAACAAGCTACAAAGATCAAATGAACTACAAGAAGTTGGAGGGGAGCCGAGATACAATCTGGGCCCCCACTCCTCTAGCTATGGCGAACCCGATCCTGCTGAAAATGTGGGCAGCTGCCCGTGCCCCAATGTCTTGAGCCCTGGAGTACGTCTGGACCCGCTTCAGCAAAGAAACAGCCCCTTTCTCTAATTCCCCAAAAGAAGAGAAGGAAAAAGGAAAGAAACCGTAACCCAAAGCCCTACAACGTGCCCCATACTTATCCTGCTTCCGCTGCGCTGCAACCGCCACAACCCGACCCGGAACGAAGCCTGACAACCCAGATTGCGTCATAGGGGAAGACCCAGTCAAGTCAACACACACATCCAGACCGCCATCCCATGAGTAAAGCAGTATATCTGCAGGACGAAGAGCTCCATCACTCTCACTAGTCAGCCAAACATCAACCTCCTTGCGAGCAGAAATCCCCGACCGATAGCAAATATCCAAAAGGGTATCACGAACAACATTATGTCGATGTTTGATACCCACAATCCCAGCACAAGACACGGCATGATCCCCATAAATGTCCCCGTCGAAAACCCGAGAGCAAGCAGAACACGGCGTCGAATAAGAGAACAACGGAATACCCAACCGATAGCAAAGAACCGAACGATAAGTCTTACCGTTCATAGTCTGGCCTAACCCCGAGATGGGGACTGCCCGCAACCAAGCCGAGGAGTGATCCCCCTGCTGTGATTTCCATAGGGCAACAAGACGCGAAGATAAGGAGTAGGCGGATTCCGCATCAGCAGTAACCTTCGTGAAATATATGTCTGCCAATTTCTTCATGAGTCTGGGGGCAGCGATCTCACTAGGGCTACGCATAAGGTCGGTCTCCACGGTCCTATTGAAAAGACCAAGAGCATCGTCAAAGGCCGGTCCCGGACCATCAACACCTGAAAGCCGAAGAAGCGAATCCTGCAAACCAGAAGACTGCAAACGGGATGCAAGAAAAGCATAATGCCGAACATCACCAGCTGAATAAACACCCAATCCTCCATAAGAATAAGGCAAGGTGGAAAGGCGCCATTGCCAGTCACCGAACCCAGGTCCCGAAGCAGTCACGATGCGCTCTAAAGAAGCCCGCAGAGCCACATCAAAGGATAATTGGGCCGCTTCGAAAAGATGAGGCGGACAAGTGCGCATAGCAACGTAGAGTTTAGAAACTCCAGTACATGCACGAAGAAGCAACAACTCACACTGGGGATCATTAAGCTTGGCTACAGCATCCATCAACACAACAGCCTTCGACACACGCTGCGAAACCAACTCCTTACAAAAAGAGGAATCCGTACTGACTGAGCCACCAAGCAACTTAACACCAAGCGCAGGACGAGCAATATCCGTAGGAAAGACACCCTCTAGACGACTGCGGGGGTCCTCCGAAGGCCAGAAAACCTCCGTCTTCTCAACATTAACATGGAGACCTAAATGAGGACCCTCCTCCAAAATCAACTCCAAGACCTATCCAACCACCAAAGTGTCACCAACGATAGTGCCATCGTCCAAGTACCAAGCCTGAAGAGATAGATCAAATGAGTCTCTGATTCGACACACCAATGGATGTAGAACCAGAGAAAAAAGCAAAGGGCCGAGAGGATCCCCTTGCTGCACACCCTGACAAGACCACAAGGTATGCTCCCCATAATACAGCCGCGCTGGAGAAGAGTAGCAGAATTCAACCCAACGCGAAAGAGCAGGACAATGTAGCCGTACCTCACGCAACAAAGCCGAACGATCAACTAAATTAAACGCATTCCGAAAATCCACCAATAACATAGAGAGGCCAACATCAGCCCCACGAGCCTCAACCAACCGATTGACAGCATGGAGAATGGCCTCACCACTTGCTGGAACCCCAACTCCAAACTGAAGACCTCCAAAGTAGTTTCCTAAACGCGGACCAATCAAAGCTGCCCCGACCTTAGAAACAAGGCGCCTCCAAATAGTGCCCACGGCAATAGGCCGAATACCCCCACCAGGCTTAATAAGTGGCGTAAGAGGAGCACTAGCAATGTATCCTCCAAGCTCAGCAGGACACTTTCCAGCAAGAAAGAGATTAACAACCTGAGTGATAGCATCCACCAACTCATCAGAAACAGCTACAGCAGCACCACCCAAGCAATCCAAAAGGTGTTGAGCACGCAAGCCATCTCTACCGCACGAAGTACCACGTGGAAAGCCCATAATCTGCTCCAAAACAACAGCGGAGGAAGCAATAAGGTGATGATCAACAGGGATATCCGGTAAGGTAGGGACCGGAACGGAAGGGTGCTTTGCTTGCAAATCTGCAAGAGTAGCATCATTGTAAGGGGCAAGACCTGAGGAAGAAAGAACCCTAACGGCAGCAGTGTAGTGACCGTCAGAAATCTTTCTCTTGCATTGCTTAATATTACGCTCCGCCAAATCACGGTCGCCGTCAACATCCAATAGAGGGGGAGACACACTAGCCAATGTGTCTATGACAAGTTGCTCAGAACCACCAGGCACACCCCAAGAACGAATAGTAGAGGTGATACTCTCTTCCTGTTGTCGTCGCCTAACACCGGAGGAACACTCACGATTACTTCGTGGAGAAAAAGTCTTGAGGACACAAAGAGGTAACACGAGCAACTGAACCCAACAAGCGATGTCATCTGGTCTGCAAATCACCTTATCAAGCGCCCCTTTCAGAACTCGCGAAAAACCCAAACGACATTTGGGAGGGATGGATTTCACAGAACGCAGCCGCTTGGACCATAAAGTGTTTAGAAGAGCAACATCAAAAGAAAAATGATGTTCTCGAGGCGCAACAGAAGTAGACAGCTCGGAAGCAGGAGCTTGTGGTTTTTGAATACCGTAGAGAGTAAAACGAATAGTACCATCCCCAGAATCAGGTGGGTCCACAAAAACCGTACTAGAACCACTGCCATGTCGACACCTTCCCATTATTATTATTATTATTATTATTATTATTATTATTATTATTATTATTATTATTATTATTATTATTATTATTATTATTATTATTATTATAAATCAAATGCTAACAAAGTCAAATATTTTACAAATAGTTAGTGGGAAGCCGAGATACAATATGGGCCCTCACGTACTCCCCTAGCTATAGCAAAACCTATATTGGTGAAAATATGAGCAGCAGCACGAGCTCCAATGTTCTGTGTCCTAGAAAACTTCTGAATCCGCTTCAGCAACGCAACAACATCCTTATCCAGCTCCCCCCAAAGAAGAGAAAGAGAACGGAAGAAAGCCATAACCAATGGCCCTGCAACGTGCTTTGTACTTGACCCGCTTCTGAACAACTGCATCGGTCACAACCCAGCCCGGAGCAAAGCCAGGCAACCCAGATTGTGCCAAAGGAGATGATCCCGTCAAGTCAACACACACATCACATCCCCGATCCCAAGAGTAGAGCAACACGTCTGCTGGTCGGAGAGCTCCATCGTTCACTCTAGATAGACCAATATTAACCTCTTTCCGCGCCGAGATCCCAGACCGATAACAAACATCAACAAGGGTATCCCGAACCACATTATTCCGATGTTTAATACCCACGGTGCCAACACATGGCGCCGCATGATCACCAAAGATGTCTCCCGCAAAGACCCTGGAGCAAGAAGAACATGGCGCCGTAACAGAGAACAAAGGAAACCCCAACCCCCAACCGGTAAGACAACACACATCGGTAAGCCTTAGCATTCATCGTCTGTCCAAAACCTGATATGGGGACCGCACGAAGCCAAGCAGAGGTGTGATCTCTCTGCTGCGATTTCCACAACGCCGACTGTCGAGAAGATAAAGAGAAGGTGGATTCTGCAGGTGTAGTAACCTTTGTGAAATATATATTTGCCAATTTTTTCATGAGTTTAGGGGCAGCGACCTCACTAGGGTTACTCAGAATGTCATACTCCATCGTTCAACTAAATAGACTCAACATATCCTCAAACACTCGACCAGGACCAACAATGCCAGCATGCCGTAGAATCTTTGTCTGCAAACCAAAAGACTGCAATCGAGAAGCAAGAAAAACATAATGACGAACAGCACCTGCGGAATAAACACCAAGTCCGCCAAAAGAAAAAGGTAAGGTGGCAAGACGCCACTGCCAATCGCCAAAGCCAGGCCTCAAATCAGTAATAATACGCTCAAAGGAAGATTGAAGAGACTCATCAAAAGTGCGCTGAGCCGCCTCAAAAATACCAGGAGGACAAGTATGCAAAGCAAAGTAGATTTAAGAAACTCTGGTCCATGCCCTAAGTAACAATAGCTCACACTGAGAATCATCAAGATGAGCAACCTTATCCATAAGCCCAATGGTCTTGGTCACCCCTGCATCACAAGCTCACCACTAAAAACTAAATTGGAACTAGCGGGACCACCTAGCAACTTAACACCATGCAAAGAACGAGCAATATTAGGGAGAAAGACCCCCAAAAGCCTACTTCGAGGGTCCTCTGTAGGCCAGAAAACTTCGGTCTTTTCCACGTTAAGAAGCAACCCGAGACAAGGCTCGTCCTCCAAAATCAACTGCAGAACATTCCCAACCACCAAGGTGTCACCAATAATAGTGCCGTCATCCAAATACAATGCCTGAAGACATACATCAAAAGTGTCCTTGATTATACAAACCAGGGGTTGTAAAACCAAAGAAAAGAGCAGAGGACCAAGGGGATCACCCTGCTACACCCCTGACGACCATAACGTGTGCTCTCCATAATACTGAAGGAAATAATGCCCTTGGTCCAAGTATGCATATAATGTTAAGTCTAATAAATGCGGTTTAGTATTAATTAACAAGTTAATAATTCAGTGAGATCAAGTGAGCTGAATGCCTAGCTAGAGGTCGCTTCAGTTCAAGTGGAATTAATTATATTAATCCACAGCTTACTCTTGACTGAACCCGTAGGGTCACACAAATAGTACGTACACGGATCAAGTATTTAATGGAATTAAATACTCCATCTATGGATATTCGGAATCGACGGATCTTGGTTTCAGTGGGGGCTGAGATCGTCAAAGGCAAGAAATGAATACTCCAGAAACGATGATATTGCCGGAAACGGAAATATGGATCGTATCGGAAATATAAATATTATCCGAGTCGTAGATGTTGCCGGAAATGGAAACATGGTACGTATCGGAAAATATTATCGAAAATGGAAATATTGTCGGAATCGGAAATATTGCCGGAAACGGAAATATTATCAGAATCGGAAATATTATCGGAATCGGAAAATAATTCCGGAAAAGGAAATATTAAATATTTTTTCGAAACGGAAATTAATTCTGGAATCGGAAATATTAAATATTGTTCGTATCGGAAATGAATTCCGGAACCGGGAATTTAATCGGAAGCGCATCGTACGAATTAGCATCGGACGAGGCTTGCCAGACAAAGGCCCAGCACGAAGCCAGGCCCGTGTTCTAAAAAGACAAAGATTTACAGAGATAGATCTAAAAAGATGATTGGACTTAGTCAAGGCACTTATATCAATAAGGTGCTTGATAGATTCAAGATGGCAGACTCCAAGCGAGGCTACGTACCCATGTCTCATGGAATAACTCTAAGCAAGACTCAGTGCCCAAAAACACTTGATGAGCGTAGACGAATGAATGGGATTCCATATGCATCATTGATTGGTTCAATAATGTATGCTATGATATGTACACGCCCGGATGTTGCGTACCCACTCAGTGCTACGAGCGGATACCAGTCAGACCCAGGAGAGGCGCATTGGACTGCTGCCAAGAATATTCTGAAGTACCTGAAAAGGCACAAAGATGACTTCCTGGTCTATGGTGGAGATGATGAATTAATTTTTAAAGGCTAGACGGACGCAAGTTTCCAAACCGACAAAGATGATTTCAGATCACAGTCTGGGTTTGTCTTCTGCCTCAACGGAGGTGCAGTAAGCTGGAAAAGTGCTAAGCAAAGCACCATTGCGGATTCTACAACTGAAGCGGAGTACATTGCTGCACATGAAGCAGCAAAGGAAGCTATATGGCTAAGGAAGTTCATAGGTGAACTTGGTGTAGTCCCCTCCATTAAAGGACCAATAGCCCTGTATTGTGATAATAACGGAGCTATTGCACAGGCAAAGGAGCCTAGACACCACCAAAGAGTCAAGCATGTACTTCGTAGATTTCACCTTCTACGAGAGTTCGTTGAAAGAAAAGAAGTCGAGATAAGAAAGATTGGAACTGATGATAACATATCAGATCCATTGACTAAACCTCTGCCGCAGGCGAAGCACAACTCGCACAATGCAGCTATGGGAATCAAGCATATTGGAGAATTGCTTTGATATCCTTGTTTAATGTTTTAAAGTTTTAGAGTTTAATTCTTTGTAAAACATTATTGGTTAATCATTCACAATAAATGAAGAGAATTCATTTTTCCATTTAATTTGTGGTTTATTAAATGATGAGTCCCTTCAATTTGACGATATATTCAAGATAGACTGTCAGGACCAGTCCTGTGACTAAGAAATGTCTATCAAGTGAACTTGAATGTCAAAGGTCGAAAATGGTCCTGGTCGGAGTTTTCTATAAAATTGGACGCATAGAAAACGTTAGACGATTAGAATGCAAGATGACTAGTAGTTCTGTTTCTTGGACTATGTGGACATGGCAATGTCATAATCATTTGCATAGATACTTACTTTGGGAAGACTAGTATCGGACAAGACCTATGAAACATTACTGTAAGAGATGAAAATCTGTCATAAGTAAATTTCATTAAAATTATTAGACACTAAATCCTCAATACCTGAGTTATTTGAGATTACTTGTTTGAGAACTGGTTGCTTTGACGTTGACCAACCGTCGCACCGTAAAAGGAGGCTATAAAGGCAACGCTCAGGTAATCACCTATCAAACAAAGTCTAATCTCAAGATCGCAAGATTGGGATTGTCCTCCCATAAATCGGGATGAGATGCTTAAAAGTTGTACAAGGCCACTCGGAGAGCTAGAAACTGTGAAATGCATGGCCGTGCTCGGATGAATCATAGGCTATGATTATCTGTTTATTTGATCAGTTGAACTCTGAAACCGAGAAACACCTCTGGACATAATAAGGATGACAACTCTTACCTTATGTTCAAGAGCAAGCATCGAGCGACAAAGGAATTAGGAAATGCACACTTGTCCCTAAGGACAAGTGGGAGACTGAAGGAAATAATGCCCTTGGTCCAAGTATGCATTCTATGTTAAGTCTAATAAATGCGGTTCAGTATTAATTAACAAGTTAATAATTCAGTGAGATCAAGTTAGCTGAATGCCTAGCTAGAGGCCGCTTCAGTTCAAGTGGAATTAATGATATTAATCCACAGCTTACTCTTGACTGAACCCGTAGGGTCACACAAATAGTACGTAAACGGATCAAGTATTTAATGGCATTAAATACTCTATCTATGGATATTCGGAATCGACGGATCTTGGTTTCAGTGGGAGCTGAGATCGTCACAAGCAAGAAATGAATACTCCGGAAACGATGATATTGCCGGAAACGGAAATATGGATCGTATCGGAAATATAAATATTATCCAAGTCGTAGATGTTGCCGGAAACGGAAACATGGTACGTATCAGAAAATATTATCGGAAATGGAAATATTGCCGGAATCGGAAATATTGCCGAAAACAGGAAATATTGTCAGAATCGGAAATATTATCGGAATCGGAAAATAATTCCGAAAACGGAAATATTAAATATTTGTTCGAAACGGAAATTAATTCCGGAATCGGAAATATTAAATATTGTTCGTATCAGAAATGAATTCCGGAATCAGGAATTTAATCGGAAGCGTATCGTACGAATTAGCATCGGACGAGGTCCGCTAGACGAAGGCCCAGCACGAAGCCAGGCCATCGCCCAGCGAGCCGCACGCAGCAACGCACGCCTCGACCAGGCCCAGCGCAAGGCCAGGCCCAGCCAAGGGTGCGCGCACGCGCAGCACCGCACATGGGTTGTGCGTCTGTCGTGGGCCGCAAGGCCTACGCGGGTGCACGGCTTGTACGATGCGTGTGCGGGAAATCCTAATCCTATTAGGATTTGTGCAAAGATTAAAATCCTAATCCTATTAGATATGCTTCGTTATTTAGAGTTCTAATAAAGTTCTAATTAGCAAATCCACATCCTAGTAGGATTATAATTCCTTTTCCATACTCCTATAAATAAGTGCCTAGGGTCACAATTTATGGGTACGATTGAAGTATTCATAGGGTAAGTTTTTGAAATATAAATCAGCCATACACTTGCCATAAGAGCCGAAAATCCTAAGCACCTTAAGGACGATTCTAGTTGGTCTAACTTGAGGCGGATCCGGACGTACTGTGGACTATCTACGGAGGGACGACATTTGGAGTCCTAAAGACTTGTTCTTGTTCGGTTCGGCCGCAGCTAGGGAAGGCACGCTACAACATGTATGCATCTATTCTATGCTAAATGATTATGTGTAAATAATATGCTTTCCTGGCTTTATGGTTTTTCCGCATGATTTATGAATTGTCATATGTATCATAACCTAACAGAGCTTAGTATTATTTTCCTTAGCCTAGTTTTCTCTCTAGTTTATGCAAAAACACTTAGTTTAATTTCTCAATAAAAATTCAAGCTTTCACTTCCCTTTGTTCTTCAATAGGTATTATTTCTTATTTCAATTCATTGTCTTGCTTTAATAATGCTTTCAATTATGATTATTGCTTTGTTTATTGTCAACATGCTTGAGTAGTTTAATTTCTAGGGTTGGGGATCCATGAATAATATGAAGGGATGATTGAATGATTATGATTGTTGGCATTGTAATTGATTCCTATTGATTGGTTTATTTCACTATACAATTAGATTTGCGCAGGTTTAATTGTGGTAGTTATGCAATATCAAATTAAGATTCGAGAGATGCGATTTGATGTTTAGGCTTGTGTCAATAGGTGGAATTAGAGTTAATACGTAACGAGAGCCCGTTAATTCTAAGTCTATGATTAGTATCTACTTGAGAGAGCATGCTAATCTAATTAATTACTTTGTTGATTATCGTGATTGTTCAATGTCTTGGATTATTATTTGTTGGCGAACCTATACCCTAGATTCCTTAATATATTGATTCATTCTTGTTTAATATTCGTTCGTAGTCTTAGCATACAAACCATCAACCAACTTTTGTTCACAATAGTCTAGATTAATTAATTGATAGTAGAAAGAACGCCTGTTTCCCTGTGGATTCGATCCTGACTTCCCTTGCTACCTAGCTAGTGGACCTTAGGTTATTTTTTATTAGGTGATACGACTTTAGCCTGTCACCAGCGCAAGGCCAGCCCAGCAAGGCCATAGGCGCGCGCGGGCTTATGCTCGTGGGCTGCGAGGCAGCGCCTGCTCGTGTGGGCCGCAAGGCCTGAGCGGGTGCGTGCGTTCCTCGTGGTCGTGCAACACTCTTGTTCGTAACGAATCCTAATCCTATTGGAATTCGTGCATTGATTAAATCCTAATCCTAAGAGATTAAATTTATTATTTAGAGTTCTAAAAGGATTCTAATTAATAAATCCATATCTAGGGATGGAAATGGGTGGGATTTGGATCGGGTGGAGCATCACCTACATCCATCACCCGCTTTCATCCGCTCCACCCGGTACATCCGTCACCCGCTTTACTCATCACCCGCATTCCGTCCATCCATCTCCCGCGGGTGAACCGGGTGGATCGGGTGATATTCGGGTGAAAACTATTAACCACTAAAAATTCATTACCTTAGAATATGCATAATAATTAACCAAAAAAAAAAAATCTTATATACAACATTTACTACCGAAACATATAATTGTTTCTCATCATGCATAACTTAGTAACCCAAAAAAATTAAACAAACACTAAGTTTAATAAATAATGGATTTACTAACACATTTTATGTTTAAAACAAAAATAAAAATAATATATATAAAATAAATGGGTGATGGATCGGGTGATATACGGGTGGTGGGTCGGGTGATGGATGAAAAAACATCCGCATCCGACCCGCATCCATCACCCGCTTCACCCATCACCCGCTTTTCATCCATTTATTTCGGGTTTTCATCCGATTAATTAGAGCGGGTGACCGGGTTATTGGATCATCCACTGGATATTTCCATCCCTATCCATATCCTAGTAGGATTATAATTCCTTTCCATAAACTCTATAAATAAAGGCCTAGGGTCACATATTTAACAGACGATTATTGAAGTATTCAAGGTAAGATTTTTAAGCAAAAATCAGCCAAACACTTGCACCCAAATAGCCGAAAATCTAAGGTACCTTAAGGGCGATTCTAGTTGGTCAATCTTGAGGCGGATCCGGACGTGCTGTGGACTATCTACGGAGGGACAACACTTGGAGTCCTAAATACTTGTTCTTGTTCGGTTCGGGCGCAGCTAGGGAGGGCACGCTACAAAGTGTATGCATCTGAATTATGCTAAATGATTATGTGTAAATAATATGTTTCCTGACATTATGGTTTTTCTGCATGATTTATGTTTATTCATATGTATCATAACCTAACAAATACAATCTGGCTGGAGTAGAGTAGCAGAATTCAACCCATCGCGAAATGCCCGGACAACGAAGGCAAACTTCACGTAACATGGCCGCGTGATCAACTA
The DNA here is from genome assembly GCF_020520425.1 of Spinacia oleracea. NCBI lineage: Eukaryota > Viridiplantae > Streptophyta > Magnoliopsida > Caryophyllales > Amaranthaceae > Spinacia > Spinacia oleracea. The sequence continues at coordinate 13,334,640 of NC_079488.1, read as the reverse complement.
AATTGAAGGCATTTTGAAAATCCAACAACAACATTGAAAGACCCACATCAGAACCCCGATCCTCAATCAACCGGTTCACAGCATGAAGAATACCCCGACACCATATTGAAGACCATCAAAATAACTTCCCAAAGACAGACCAACCATAACATCACCAACCTTCGAAATCAGACGTCGCCAAACAGTACCCACGACAATAGGACGAATACCACCACCGGGCTTGACAAGAGGTGTGAGCGGAGCACTAGCAACATACTCTCCCAAACCCATAGGACATTTCCTAGTTAAAAAGAGATTAACCACCCCAGAAATGGAGTCAACTAACTCATCTGAAACATCCACAGCAGAACCACTCAAACAATCCATAAGGTGTTGAGCTCGCAAACCGTCCCTCCCACAAGATGTGCCACGTGGAAAACTCCTAATCCGGTCCAAAACAACAACATAAGTAGCCATGAGATGATGGTGATCAACATGAATATCAGGCAAGGACGGAGCTGGAGAGGAAGGGTGTTTGGACTGTAATTCCGCAAGAGTGGCTTCATTATAAGGCGCAACACTAGAAGAGGAAAGAACACAGACTGCAGCAGTGTAATGACCATCACAAATCTTCCTACGACACTGCTTGATATTACGCTCTGCCAAATCAAGATCCTCATCAACATCCATCAAAGTAGGGGATCCAACTGCCAAAGCTTCCCGCAAAAGCAACATACTACCACCCGACTCACTCCAAGTACGAATAGCATTAGCAATTCTCTCTTCCTGTCGTTGCCGCCTAATGGCAGAAGAACACTCGCGATTACTCCTCAGACTAAAGGTCCTAAGGAAACACAAAGGTAACACAAGAAGACTAACCCAACAAGAGATTTCGTCAGGCTTGCAAATCACTTTATCAAGCGCCTTTCAAAACCCGGGAAAAACCCAAACGACATTTAGGAGGGATGGATTTCACAGTGCAAAGACGTGTAGAAAGCAATATGTCAAGAAGAGTGACGGAAAAACCACAATCAAGTTCTTGCACCGTAGTATCCACATGACTAGGTACATCAGAATTGAGTTGTAGTTTAGAAAGACCATAGAGCACAAACCGAACAACACCATCCCCATCATCAGGTGGGGCCACAAAATTAGTACCTGCACCATGACGACATTTAGAACGAATAGCATGCGTCTTGAAACAATCCCCGCAAAGCCAAATCCCATACGACGGAAGGTCAACTCAGCCTCAGTGAAAATAGCCAAGTCAGTGGTAAGAGAGTGTTGTGTGACTGCTTGAGCGGCATGATTACTACAATGACGATCACGAAGATGAGTGATCAAAGAGCTCCTAGTAAGCCCATTTCCCCCGCCATCTTGACATCCATTAAGACCCACAAATGGACAATGAAAACGTACCACAACAGTAGGCATTAGAAAAAGCAACACAACCCAACAACAACAACAACAACTCCAATACAACAACAACACCTCCCCAACTCCAAGAATGAATGAGATTGCTTGATTTTGAATGCCACACCACCACAACAACAACTCGAATACAACACGACAACACCAACCACACAACAACCTAAGCTATGCACCAAACAGCAACACCACAACAACGACCACCACTGAAACACCACGCAACACCAAAGAAACACCACGCAACACCCCCTAATGACCACCACGCAATGACCACCACAGAAAACACCAAACAGCAACACGGCCTCAAACACCCACGTCGCTAACACCAAACTGCCGTCGGAAACTGACCCTACAGCCAGCGCCCAGAACTCCACACCACCAACGTGACCGAAACGCAACCCTGACTAAACGCAAACGCTTGAAATCCGCCGAAAACAGATCAAGGAAACGGACCCCTGAAACTGATCTCGAAATAGCCCAAGAAAGCCGCCTGAAACTGATCCCTGTAGCACCCCGACAATTCCCTTTTTCTAAAACAACCCTTTTATAAATATAACTATAGAAAATTATCAAGGCATTATCGCCCGTGTGAAAACGTACGGCTTATTCAGAATTTTGCAGCGGAAAACATAAAACTAACTTTTAGGTTCATAAATAATCGATTACATATTAAGTCCAAAACCAATTAACGGAAATAAGGAAATACGAATAGTACGACAACTTTCAAATCTAAGTTAACAAACCAAATCACTTAATAAAACAAATATAACTACAAGCTCTCTAATCCCGATCCCAATGATGCATCATCTTCAAACCTGTAGATGGGCAACGCTTATTGATCCTTAGAGACTGCTCACCAAAGTTGGGTCATCACAGGATCAATAAGTCATATCCATGATCAACACACACAAACAAAGCACGTAATCAACAAAGCTGAGTACTACATACTAAAACAATAATAATCCTAACATGATACTATTAAACGAACCATCCTAACATGATACTAATGAACATAAATAAGGGCAGACAAACATGATAATTTGACGACCATACTTGACTAGGCTAGGCTAGACTTATAACAATAATATTATTTTAGTTGAAATAGACAATGGACCGAGCTTTCTAGCTAGAGGCTTCACTAAGGAAGATGAGGTACGGGCGCGACTCCGTAACCTCAGTGACTTGCGATATCGAGGAACGTTTGAATAAAAATAGGACACAGTGATCAATCCGGTCCGAATTAAAGGCCATGGGCTACCACCATGAACCCCAACTCTTGTTTGTCCGTCACTTTAGACGTGCACAGTCTAAAGCTATTGCTACTCAGTTTCACTTTACATGATTTACAAATTGAAACCCTGTTATGACTCAACAATCACATAAGGCATACAAACCACATGTATTCACAACTGTTTTTATCTTGGAATTAAGTAAGTATCATAAAGGGATCAAACAAGACTTATTCCAATTAAATCCAACCTTTCCTTTAATACTGATTAACCCCTCTATATGGGTATAAGGTTTCAACTTACTAAACAAGGTCCTTGGCCCTCATAAAGTAGTGAAAAGCTAAAAGGGAACAACAATCAATTGATCTGAATCAATATATACAAAGTAATCTAGTGTTCCCAATCAAACATGTTTGCATCAATCATCCATACTAACATGTTATAATTCTCATAATGCAATATAGGTTCAATATGTCCATGCAACAGTATTAAACATGCAATTTCAACCTGACTAAGTCCGTCAATAATATCAACATCACCAAGTTCAACAATACTATCAACATAGCCAAGTTCAACAACAAATTCAACATGGTTTCAACAATTAGCACACATTCCAAGCACATAGGTATGTACGTACCTTGTGTAAACAAAATGATAGGCCACTTTAACACTTTCAAAAGTCGCCTAAAGAGAATTCTCCGCCTAAAACAACTAACAAGTAATCCCAATCAATTTCTAATCATTGGCAACCATAACAAAGCATTCTAAATGCATCCTAAACATATTTAGAACTTTCCCCAATATCAAAACTTAAACATTTGATTTCCTAGCATCATATTTATTGAATTAGTGATTGAAATTCGTTGAAAACTTTTTGCAAACATCGTACTTTAAATTTTCAGCAATATAACTTCATTTAAAAGCTTCACCAAGGTCAATCTACGTTCCTAGTATCTCAAACAACAAATTCAATAATCCATACTCAACCTACCATGATTAATAATCATAAAAACCTTGAATTTCATACTTTAAACAATCAAAATTAATATTTCAAAGTAATTTGATAATCTGAAAATTAATAACTTTATTATATAATTTGCATAATCTGAAATTTGTAATTTAAATTACAAGACCATAACTTTAATTCAAGAAAACATAATCCAAATTAATAAATCATAAATAAGCCCTAATTTATAATTCAATCAACCAAAACTGAAATTAATTCGTTTATAATCTCAACATCAAATCTGAAAATCATATTCACCATAAAAATTATAAATTTAATTTAAGAACATAATCTAAATTAACAAACTTTAATTTAAAATAATTAGTTACTTAGGGTTTAAGAAATAACCAAAAAGGAGAAGATATAAGGTGTTGGCCGGCGGTAGGGAGGCGCGGCAGTGGGATTAGGAGGCGCGGTTGGTGGCCGCAGGTTCTCGCGGTGGTCTTGCAGGCGGCGCGGCTTGCAGAGCAGGGAGAAATAACAACGAAGAGGAGGAACGAAGGTTGCTGCTGTGCGAGGAGGAGATGGACGTCGGCGCGGCAGAAGCAGGGCGTCGCGGTGGATGCGCGACTGGTGGTGGTGGTGGTTGCTTGCACTGGTGGTGGTTGAGAGGAGCACGAAAAGGGAGGAAAGAGTGCCGGTGTTTGCAAGGCGAAGGGGGAGAGGAAGAATGGCGTCGGTTGGTGCTGGTTGGTCGGCGGCAGCAACACAGTGAGGTGGCTGGCCGTCGACGGTGGCGGCTACGGAGCAGGTGGCTGGTGTCTTGCGAGAGAAGAAAAAGAAAAGTTAGGGCTGTGTTTTACGTAAAAGAGAAATAAGTGAGTTGTGAGTAAACTTTTGGGTTTAGGGGTTTATTTGGGCTTGGGTATTTTAATTGGGCTAGAATTAGGATTTGGGTTTGAGTGTATGAATCAAAAATCGATTCAGATTGTTTTCTGAATTCGAATTCTTTTCAAAGTAAAATTCAAAACTATTTTGATTTCATAAATCGTTAACTATTTAGAACGTAATTAAAATAAAATAAATATACGTTAATAATATATTTATTACTAAAATTCAAAAATTCTATTTAAATATAAATAATATACGTTAAAATATATTAACAAAATTTATAAATTTACGGGGGATTACAATCCCGGAACCGACCAAAACCACCAAAATGGTCATAATTCCGTCACAAACGTGACCCAATACCACCAACCCTTTCCGTCGCCTGAACAGTTGCTTGAAAAGTTGCCTGAAAACTGCCCTAGAAACACACGAAAACTGCACCAAAGAAGTCGAGAATGCTTGAAAATGGTCCCAAGAGATGCCTGACACCTGCGCCGCCGCCGTAACCCTTCGCCGAACCTACTACCGCCGCAATAGCTGTCGGATTATGGACGTCGGCCCTGCCCTAAACTCCCCATAATCGCCCTGTTTGAGAGGTTTTTGTTATTATTATTATTATTATTATTATTATTATTATTATTATTATTATTATTATTATTATTATTATAAAACGTTACAAGCTTAACAAGCTACAAAAATCAAATGAACTACAAGAAGTTGGAGGGGAGCCGAGATACAATCTGGGCCCCCACTCCTCTAGCTATGGCGAACCCGATCCTGCTGAAAATATGGGCAGCTGCCCGCGCCCCAATGTCCTGAGCCTTGGAGTACGTCTGAACCCGCTTCAGCAAAGAAACAGCCCCTTTCTCTAATTCCCCAAAAGAAGAGAAGGAAAAAGGAAGGAAACCGTAACCCAAAGCCCTACAACGTGCCGCATACTTATCCTGCTTCCGCTATGCTGCAACCGCCACAACCCTACCCGGAACGAAGCCTGACAACCCAGATTGCGTCATAGGGGAAGACCCAGTCAAGTCAACACACACATCCAGACCGCCATCCCATGAGTAAAGCAATATATCTGCAGGACGAAGAGCTTCATCGCTCACACTAGTCAGCCCAACATCAACCTCCTTGCGAGCAGAAATCCCCGACCGATAGCAAATATCCAAAAGGGTATCACGAACAACATTATGTCGATACTTGATACCCACAATCCCAGCACAAGACACGGCATGATCCCCATAAATGTCCCCGTCGAAAACCCGAGAGCAAGCAGAACACGGCGTCGAATCAGAGAACAACGGAATACCCAACCGATAGCAAAGAACCGAACGATAAGTCTTACCGTTCATAGTCTGGCCTAACCCCGAGATGGGGACTGCCCGCAACCAAGCTGAGGAGTGATCCCCCTGCTGAGATTTCCATAGGGCAACAAGACGTGAAGATAAGGAGTAGGCGGATTCCGCATTAGCAGTAACCTTCGTGAAATATATGTCTGCCAATTTCTTCATGAGTCTGGGGGCAGCGATCTCACTAGGGCTACGCATAAGGTCGGTCTCCACGGTCCTGTTGAAAAGACCAAGAGCATCATCAAAGGCCGGTCCCGGACCATCAACACCTGAAAGCCGAAGAAGCGAATCCTGCAAACCAGAAGACTGCAAACGGGATGCAAGAAAAGCATAATGCCGAACATCACCAGCTGAATAAACACCCAATCCTCCATAAGAATAAGGCAAGGTGGCAAGGCGCCATTGCCAGTCACCGAACCTAGGTCCCGAAGCAGTCATGATGCGCTCTAAAGAAGCCCGCAGAGCCACATCAAAAGATAATTGGGCCGCTTCGAAAAGATGAGGCGGACAAGTGCGCATAGCAAAGTAGAGTTTAGAAACTCCAGTACACGCACGAAGAAGCAACAACTCACACTGGGGATCATTAAGCTTGGCTACAGCATCCATCAACACAACAGTTTTCGACACACGCTGCGAAACAACCTCCTTACAAAAAGAGGAATCCGTACTGACTGGGCCACCAAGCAACTTAACACCAAGCGCAGGACGAGCAATATCCGTAGGAAAGACACCCTCCAGACGACAGCGTGGGTCCTCCGAAGGCCAGAAAACCTCCGTCTTCTCAACATTAACATGGAGACCTAAACGAGGACCCTCCTCCAAAAACAACTCCAAGACCTGCCCAACCACCAAAGTGTCACCAACAATAGTGCCATCGTCCAAGTACCAAGCCTGAAGAGATAGATCAAATGAGTCTCGAATTCGACACACCAATGGATGTAGAACCAGAGAAAAAAGCAAAGGGCCGAGAGGATCCCCTTGCTGCACACCCTGACAAGACCACAAGGTATGCTCCCCATAATACAGCCGCGCTGGAGAAGAGTAGCAGAATTCAACCCAACGCGAAAGAGCAGGACAATGGAGCCGAACCTCACGCAACAAAGCCGAACGATCAACTAAATTGAAAGCATTCTGAAAATCCACCAATAACATAGATATGCCAACATCGGCCCCACGAGCCTCAACCAACCGATTGACAGCATGGAGAATGGCCTCACCACCAGCTGGAACCCCAACTCCAAACTGAAGACCTCCAAAGTAGTTTCCTAAACGCGGACCAATCAAAGCAGCCCCGACCTTAGAAACAAGGCGCCTCCAAATAGTGCCCACAGCAATAGGCCTAACACCCCCACCAGGCTTAACCAATGGCGTAAAGGGGAGCACTAGCAATGTAACCTCCAAGCTCAGCAGGACACTTTCCAGCAAGAAATAGATTAACTACCTGAGTGATAGCATCCACCAACTCATCAGAAACAGCTACAACAGCACCACCCAAGCAATCCAAAAGGTGTTGAGCACGCAAGCCATCTCTACCGCACGAAGTACCACGCGGAAAGCCCATAATCTGCTCCAAAACAACAGCGGAGGAAGCAAAAAGGTGATGATCAACAGGGATATCCGGTAAGGTAGGGACCTGAACGGAAGGGTGCTTTGCTTGCAAATCTGCAAGAGTAGCATCATCGTAAGGGACAAGACCTGAGGAAGAAAGAACCCTAACGGCAGCAGTGTAATGACCGTCAGAAATCTTTCTCTTGCATTGCTTAATATTACGCTCCGCCAAATCATGGTCATCGTCAACATCCAATAGAGGGGGAGACACGCTAGCCAATGTGTCTATGACAAGTTGCTCAGAACCACCAGGCACACCCCAAGAACGAATAGCAGAGGTGATACACTCCTCCTGTTGCCGCCGCCTAACACCGGAGGAACACTCACGATTACTTCGTGGAGAAAAAGTCTTGAGGACACAAAGAGGTAACACGAGCAACTGAACCCAACAAGCAATGTCATCTGGTCTGCAAATCACCTTATCAAGCGCCCCTTTCAGAACTCGCGAAAAACCCAAACGACATTTGGGAGGGATGGATTTCACAGAACGCAACCGCTTAGACCATAAAGTGTTTAGAAGAGTAACATCAAAAGAAAAATGATGTTCTCGAGGCGCATCAGAAGTAGACAGCACGGAAGCAGGAGCTTGTGGTTTTTGAATACCGTAGAGAGTAAAACGAATAGTACCATCCCCAGAATCAGGTGGGTCCATAAAAACCGTACTAGAACCACTGCCATGTCGACACCTAATACGATGAGTTTGCGTCTTGAAACAATCTCCACATAGCCAAATTCCCATACGACGAAAGGTCACCTCAGCCGTAGTAAAAACCTGCAAATTGGTAGAAAGGGAATGACGGGTTACATCCCGCACACCAGTGCAACAATGACGATCCCGCAAGTGAGTGATCAGAGAAATAATACTAATAATACTCTGGTGTGTACTTTTAAGATGAAGTTGATAATTTATAAGAAATCGAAGTTATGCTACTCGTATGCCTTATTGAGTCAGATTCTCGTACCTAGAGCATGACGTCTTCTAGCAATTGGTATCAGGTGGTTTAGTAAAGAAGCTTGGGATAAGAAGTTGATTTTAGGTTTCGCTATGATCTTCATATCATGGCATATGAATTGAGAATATGTATATTGGACTAATTTAGAATAAAGGAATGTGTGTATAAATTTTTGGAAGGAAAGCTTGGAGGTTGCAATTTCAAATTGAGGATTGAGATTTCAAACCCAAGAGGACAAATCACCCAAGAGAACACACTCACGGTTGTTGCACACTCACGATTAAAACACCCAAGTAAACAAATCACTCACGAACAACAATCACGGTTGTTGCACACAAGAGAAGATCGAAACACCCAAGTGAACCCCAAAATGAAGCTGAACACCAACCTGAAACCCACGACTAAAACAGAACACCAAAGTGATCTCCAAATTGCCGGGAAATGATCGAAACACAAACTGCAACACCAAAAACACAAACTGCAACACCAAACCCAAAACGCAACAACAAACTGCGAACCAGACTGAAACGGAACAACCCACGAACTTACGAACAAACGCACTTGAAACTCTCGAACGGAACTGAAACCCAGACTGAAACCCAAACCACCGGAAAACTGATAAGCCACCGAAAATGTCTGAAAACCCAAACTGAAACCCAAACTGAAACCCAAACTGAAACTGGCGAACTGACGAACTGACGAACCCACGAACCTGAAACTGAAGCCGCGCTAAACCACCGGAAATGCCTGAAAACCGCCGACACATAAGACCCCTGAAAACCACCGGAAATGCCTGCTTAACCACCGGAAAAGGCTGCGAAAATCGATGTTAACAGCCTGCGAAAACCCCCACGAAACCGCCAAGAAACCGCCTGGAAACCGCCTGAACGCCGTCGCCTGACACCTGACCGCCCTCGCCTGACCCCGGCACACCGACGCCGACGCCGGAGATCCCTGGATGATCGACGAGGAGCGAACCTTAAACGCACGTAAACATCGTGCCCTAATCGCCTGTTTTTGAGAGTATTATTAGTATTATTATTATTGTTGTTGCACTGGTGTGCGGGATGTAACCCGTCATTCCCTGTTTATTACTCTGTTTTTGAGAGTATTATTAGTATTATTATTATTATTATCATTATTATTATTATTTATTATTATTATTATTTATTTATTTATTTATGTTTATTATTTATATTATAATTAACAATTAATAATTATTAAATAATAAATAACGAATAATAATTAGTAATAATTAATTATTAATTTTTTTAATTTTTTTAATTATTAATTATTATCTTTTATTTATTATGTAATACTGATTATTTATTATCCAGTTAAGTTAAGAAGTTAAGTTCAGTTCAGTTTAGGTCCGTTCTATTGGACTTATTTTGACTGCACTTATATTATCTGAAAGAACTTATCTGAACTTATTTTATTTGAAATAAGTCAAAATAAATCGAAAAACAGAACCTGAATTCAGTTCAATTCAACGATAAAAAATAGGGCCTAAATACCAAGGCCTAAAAGTAGTGTGTGGAATACGAGTCACACGACCATGCTGGCTGGTCCAGTTTAGTTAGCCAGAATTGCGCTACCGGTTCGCATCATTCTGGTTTTTACAACTTATACAGTTCATACTTCACTGATTCACTGTCTCTCCTCTCCGGCAAAACTCCCCTTTGCATTTCGCTGATAGGAATACCGTCTTTCTCCTCACATTGTTGGACATTCTCCCGCGATTTTCAGGTTTGAAACCTTCTCTCTCTTTCTCTCTCCTCCATGATCGAAGTTTGTTGTAATCTTCTCCTTTCGTAATGACGACAAGCTCATTTTATTGCTTCAATTTATCGTCCAATTATTTCTCAAATTTCTGATTACATCGAGAATCTATGTCCAATTTCATAATCCAAGACAGTTTTAGGGTTTTTGCTTTCAATTTAGACGAATTTTGATAATTTGCAGTTGTTTTATGTTGTATATTGCTTGATCAATTGTCCGTACAATATGCTTAAGTTGCTTTAATTTAGTTATTTTGACGTTAAGATGTTTGTTTTGTTTCGATTGATACCCTAAATGCGTCCTGATATTAATCGACATGCCTTCGAGCAGTTAGTGTCGGAATTTCGAAACTTTTCGCATTTTCTATGCTAATGTTACTGGATTATGGTGTAATGGCGAAGTTAATTTTCTTGTGTATTGAATGTTTGGTCAACTTGTGGCGCAAATTCTGTGTTATTTCGATGTTACCCTTTTTTGTTACACACTCGTCTGTTTTCTTAGTATCTAATTTGTGACACAAATGCTGTTTTTATTTTGATGTTGTCCTTTTCTTGTTACTCTTTCCTCTAGTGTGTACTTTTAAGATGAAGTTGATAATTTATAAGAAATCGAAGTTATGCTACTCGTATGCCTTGTTGAGTCAGATTCTCGTACCTAGAGCATGGCGTCTTCTAGCAATTGGTATCAGGTGGTTTAGTAAAGAAGCTTGGGATAAGAAGTTGATTTTAGGTTTCGCTATGATCTTCATATCATGGCATATGAATTGAGAATATGTATATTGGACTAATTTAGAATAAAGGAATGTGTGTATAAATTTTTGGAAGGAAAGCTTGGAGGTTGCAATTTCAAATTGAGGATTGAGATTTGATATGGAAAATTGATTACCAGAAGATTAGTGTTGAACATTGTGTTTAAGGGCTAAGGGGGTCATATGCAACAATTTGGGTTATAAAGGTAGGAGTTATTTTTAATAAACAAAGTGTTGCTGAGAAGTACATGAATAAGAGTATTGTGGGGAAATGGTTTGATGGACTCATTGTTGTGTGTTAAGTAATTATTTGGTGGTATTTCACTAAATTTAAGATTACCAAGCTTTGGAGAGGATTAAATTGTGCCTGATGATTTTCACTGAGACGATCTATAGCATATGGATCCAGAGAAATGCAGATCTATGACAGAATGTAGAAGACTATATATCAAGTTTTCAGAGAAGTTGTTTTTACAGTTGCAGCTAGATGTATTGTGGCTGATAGGATGTATCTGCTTCCTTGGGCTGTAAACGAAGGGTGGGGAAAGCTGGACACTGATATAGTTGAAAGCTGGTTGTTTTGGTGTTTGAGTTTGTTTAGTTTGCGTATGATTGTTGTAGAGGACTAGCTTTCAGCTTTTTCCACGCTTTGGTTAATAAAATCTCCCTTATTTGCCAAAAAAGGAAATAAAACCTCGGAAGGGTTAGATGACCAGTTGTCATTTGGGGGAGTTCTCGCTGTTGGGGATGCATTCTTTTGAGGCTTTGATTCAATTCGCTGTAGTTATGTTTTCTCTGCTTCCTTCGAAAATGTGTAACAACTTTTGCACTTGTTGATCTTGTAGGTAGCCGTTTGTTACTGCTCAATGTTGTGAAATGACATTGAAACCCCGGACTACCATAAACAATTATCATTCGGCCCTACTCAGGCAGCCAATAAAACTCTAGTGAGAAGTAAAATTTTCCAGGTATTTTTTTCTTTGCCATAACTTCTGGTAAAAGAAATCGTACCTTTTTTTTTTTTTTTCCTTTCCATACTAAATATTTAATTATGAAAGGTGTAATATTCTGTAGTAAAATGAAGAAATCACCATTACCTGTGCAAAACATTTGTGGGACTCCGAAGAATATTTGTGGGAAGGAGGCTTTGGTCAAAATCTTGAGATGGCATTTTGGGCATTCTGAATTTCGAGGCAAGCAGCTAGACGCCATTGAAGCTGTATTATCAGGTTATAGTCTTTCAGTTCAAGTTTCGCTAATGATGTATCTCTACTGATGTACTATATGCAATTCAGTCATCTTTGTTTGTGTCTAGCATCAAATTCATGTATTGATTTTGATCCTTTTATGCAGGAAGGGATTGTTTTTGTCTCATGCCCACTGGAGGAGGAAAGTCAATGTGTTATCAGATTCCTGCTCTGGCAAAACATGGGATCGTCCTTGTTGTTTGTCCGCTTATAGGTGAATGCCATTTGTCTGTTTGATTGTCTTATCTTGAAGAATGTTGTATGCTATCTTTGATTTATGGTCAAATTTGAATTCTAGGGCTTGAATTGACCATTTCCATTTTCGTGGTCAGCTTTGATGGTAAGGGCGTTATGTTTGTTGTAGAATTATCTATCTCTCTTTTGTTATTGTGTTATTTTTTCGCATATACCAGACTCTTGTGTAATATACAAATGGATATTCTGTTCTCTTAGGAAAACCAAGTGAAAGCCTTGAAGGAGAAGGGCATTGGAGCTGAATTTCTGTCCTCAACTCAAACATCCACTGTTAAGGACAGGGTATGTTTTTGAGTGTTTTTTTTATTCCATGTTGCCACTTGCCAAAGGTGTATTGTAAGCTTATAATGGAAGCCAAACATTTCACCAGTGGTACGGAATTGGATTTGTCATTGTTTATGCTTTATGACTTGACAGTTAAATTGTCTATCTGACAAATACTTGAGATTCAATTTATAAGGGATTATGTTGTTCCTAGTAGAAGTTCTAACCTTAATGTACTCAAACTTTGATGACTTTGTTCTCCCATACAAATTCTGCTGGACTAAGCTTAATGTATTCTTAAGAACAAATAGAGGAAGGTGCAGGAATGTAGAGGTTACTCTAGGCATCCCTTGGCAATTCACCTGATCCTGAATACTAATATGATAAAGACAAAACTTCATGCACGCTATTACTTTTAGATATTGCATCTGAGATCTGACCCAATTTGTGTCCTCAATGCATTAAGCTTTTTTTTTGATAAGCAAGTAATTATATAACCAAAAAATATTTACAAGAGTTAGAGAATGCATTAAGTTTTGAGTGTTGTTTTAAGAAAAAAAATGTTTGGAAGTTTGTGTATTGTCCCCTTCGACTTGTGAAAGTTTTATTTGGTAAATATTTTTTTGTGAAATTTACATGGTACCCTTGTAATTTCGATAAATGTTATGTCATGACCTTTTATAATGGTAACCACCACCTTTTATCATGAAAACATTAACTAAGGCTTTTGGATCCCTGCTTTTGAGAACTCTGATATCCTAGGTTTTCTGCATTCAGTTTGGAATGAACTGGGAATGAAAGATCAAATCGATGCAATGGAAAAACTTACGTGAAAACTGTCTGCACTTAAATCTGAGATACCACAATATTTCCTTCTCACCCTGATTATTTCCCTCTGATTTCTTTTTTGATTCCCATTCAGATACTAGTGACGTGTTTGTTTTGTGCAAAGAAAATGGGCACCAATTGTGATGGTTGGATCATATAGTAAGGAGTGGCTTTCTACTTAAGATGATACCTGTGAAAATTCAATAGTTCTTGTCAGAACTATGAGTCACAGAGATTGGAGAGGGGACAAAGTAACTTATCTGGAATCCTAATGGGATAAGGCAGCTGGGTGTCACGGACGGGCCTTTTGACCGTCCGCGCGGCGCCTGAATCCCCGAGGCTTGATCCAGGCCAGCCTACCCCATATGCGCAACAAGCATTGTACAACACAATAGTAGAGGAAACAACACGTAATGATACTAACCTGTACCAAGATACATGCATCAGTAAGGCATACAGGCTCATGGGAGTTGCCTCATATGGGACACGCTGGGCCTTAGCATCGGGAAAATGTCAACACGTGACAAGCTCCCCCACCTAAGCCACAAACGCCCTCGTGTGGCGCTCCGAGGCTCGCCGCTTCCCAGCGCGCAAGTCACCCATGTTGCTCTCGTTCAACACAAGTGACATGCATCCACCGCGCTCGCCCAACGATCGACAAGGATGCTAGCACAACGAATCCCTCCCCTTAGCAGCACAACGCGTCTCCTCTTTAAACACCTCGCTTGTTGCACGCATTTTTCCCTGATCGCTCAACACGTCTCCTTCATAACAGGTTCCGCCATGTAGTAGTCACGACACAACCCCTCGGTCCGTCGGGGGCGCTCCCCTCGAGCTCAATCGCCTACTCACATGGTTAGCGCACCACCCACGCTGGTTTGATGCCCCACCAAAGCATCCCGCTGACAGCCCTTTATACTCGCGCCAGACCGAGTCGTGATGGAGGGAGGCACATCACAATTTTGGTGGTTCCTTGATGGTGTAGGAACCTTCCCCACTTGACGATGTTGAGACGGCTCTGATACTACGTGTCACGGACGGGCCTTTTAACCGTCCGCACGGCGCCTGAATCCCCGAGGCTTGATCCAGGCCAGCCTACCCCATATGCGCAACAAGCATTGTACAACACAATAGTAGAGGAAACAACACGTAATGATACTAACCTGTACCAAGATACATGCATCAGTAAGGCATACAGGCTCATGGGAGTTGCCTCATATGGGACACGCTGGGCCTTAGCATCGGGAAAATGTCAACACGTGACATGGGGGTCTTAAGGGCTGTTCAACTGGGAGGTTCAACCATTCAAACCTTAAAGAAACTGGCATAATCTGTAATTTAGATCCTGATTTAGAGGAAAGCTCATCCTCTTTTTATGTACTACTGAGTAATTTTTGTAGCTGATACTATATTATATTTTCTTATAAAAAAAAGGAAAACTAGTACTTCGTAAGACTGAAAATAAAACCATCCATGGAACTAAAACTGAAGCAAAAAGTCCAGAAATGGCAGCAATGCCTAAACAAAAGTTTAAGTTAAAAAAGAGTAGCCTGAGAAGAACAAGGAGCCAAGACACCTGCATGCAAAAGGCAACAAAAACACCTGCCCATCACAGAACTGCATATCATTGTAACACCCCCCCCCCCCCACTTCTATGAAGGATTGAAGGGGAGAGTCTTTTTTTTTTGCATAGAAGAGAGAAACATAGACAGCAGAACACCAATTGGCCAGTCGAAAAACCAATTCTTGATGACCACAAAAAATTAAAACAGGGCAGTCTCCCGAGCACTCTGATCTTTTGACTGATGAGGACTTCTACTTGCAGTTTTGAAAACGATTTCTTTAAATTAAGCCCTAATTGACAGACAATACCTAACCTTATTGTTCTTCTGGATTCAAACACAATAAAAGGCTTCAGTGAAACAAGTCGCACAGAGCTTATGAATAGCACCCTTATTCCTAGAGATCATAACACTCTAGTAGCAATCTGGATTTCCATTTCAAAGCTAAACACAGGTCCAGTTTAGAAGCAACAAAATTCTGTTCCAAACCCGAACAATAATTTGGAATACTGATTCATGAGCAGACTCACATGACCTGCAGACCAAGTTATGAGGGATGTGCAATCTAGAGAGGCTGTTAGTAGTAGGCTAGTAGCCATAAAATCTTGGACAGTTAACCAATTAACAAAGAATTCTATGGGGCTATCACTGCTCTTACATATTATCGTTCTCCAAGGCACTTTAGGTAAAGTAGCTAATAGCTTCATTTACATCTTAGAATCAGAGAAATGACGAGAGTTTTATACGGAGTAGTAAAGACCACCCTGCACACTGATCAACATTTTCTCTACATCCTAGGACAGGAAGAGAACAAATAGAAGGATAGACCTACTGCTAATATAATTCTTTTCTTATAATTAAAAGGAAGACAGAAATAGAAGGGTATAGCTGGCTTAATTGTCAATCCACAAAAAGAGTAACGGTGCTTTAAGAATGTGTTACTTTAGGAATTCCAACAAATTATTTTATTGATTCAAATCATGTCTCGGATCTCTCAAATATCATTTCCGACAAAGACGACTCTACAATTTCAATTCAACTAATGTTTTTTCCCTCCATGCTCCATCCCACATTAGTTCTCATAGTTTGACTTTCACGTTCTTCAAGTTAAACCATTAAGGATTAATATCTTTTCTTGTGCATAAATTAAACTTATACTCCCTCCATCACAATTTAATTATCACACTTTCCTTTTACGTCCATCCCAATTAAATTGACACATATCCTTTTATGGCATGTACCTACTAATATTTCATTATCTCTCTTCCCACTATTTAAAGTTAGGGTCTCACTTCCTCTCTCATTAAATTAAAAAATTTATCCGCAATCCCTGATCACACATACTTTTCTAATAAAATGTAATAGATAAGTAACCAATAACTTATCGCGTAGAACTCCGTGAAAAACCTAATGCGATTTTTGAATTGGGACGGAGGGAGTAAAATGTTGGTTTATGGAAAATACACATTGAAACAAATGTCTCATGATGATGATGTTTTCTCTTATATATTACAGTATTACTTCGTATTAAATGAATAGTGTTAGGGTTGATTAAGTTTGACGACCATGAAAAATATTATGAGACGAAGGGACTACCAAATTAGTATTTTCCATGTATGAAGGCTCTTGTTGCCGGGTAGTTTCAGGCAGATAGTTTATGGGGTTGTGGCCTCCCAAAATGGTAACTTAGGTGTCCAAAGATTTCCCGCGGAAACAAGGAGACTGGAAGAGGCAGAAGTGAGTCATTGGAGTCTTGACTATCTGCATTATAAGCCTAGCCACTTCAGAGGCTTTCGTATTAGGGAACAGGGAATATCCCGGGAATATCAAATTCTCCAGTGAGCTTTCAGGTACTAGAATTTGAGATATTATACAGACGAGGCTTTCTTCACGTGGATAACTAATTAGATGTATAGCGAACATAAACCAGTGTGGGGCTGGCGGTGGTAGTGGCTCGTCTATATTCTGAAACGGTGTCACTTATTAGATATAAATATTATTGTATTAATTTTGATGACTAGAAAATGGCGACCTTTTCCGTCAAGATACAGTCAGCAGTTAACTGGTAGGATCATTTGATCACAATTATGCATTACTGTAGACTTTTCTAGGAAAGGCGAGGGGTGTAAGAAAGAGATGAATAAAGGGAGAGTGAGGGAGTGGGTAGGCGTAAATATTGTGGGGGGTAAGGGGGTAATGGTAAAAGATGCTTATCAAAAATAGAATAAAGTAGTTATGTAGAAAAATAACATCTCAAAATGGAAAGTGGGTATAACAAAAAAAGAGGGAGTATGTTTGTGCCTTACTTTTCTAGTTTTCTGTCTTTGCTTCGTTGAGCCAATACATGATAATATTTACCAAATTTGTCTATCTGTTATGTTGATTTTTAGATCTATATAAGCACTATCATTAATCTGTCTTTTCACCCTATATATTCCAATTTGTAGTCTATGACCTTGTTTCTTGCTTCTAGATTTACGAGGACCTGAACTACGGAAAACCTTCCCTGAAGCTTCTGTACGTGACTCCGGAGTTGATAGCAACATCAGGTTTCAGCGCAAAGTTGTCAAAAATTCATGGCAGAGGGCTGTTGCATTTGATTGCCATAGATGAGGTGTGCTGTAATTTCTGAGCTAATTAATGGAGTTCAAGAATTGGTTACCCTGAAGTATTTAAGATTGTTTTTTATTTTTAAAATCAAATGTTTCAGGCACATTGCATTTCATCGTGGGGCCATGACTTCAGGTTTGTGCCATACAATGGGTTCACCTTAACCAAATGACTATATGTTAAATACTAGATTGAATCTTTTGAGTTTGTTATCTGGATCTTTCGCATGAGTTCCTTGCAGTGGGTTGTCTGCATTGTTTCATTTATGGTTTTTAGCTTCATGTTTTCACATATGACAAGTAATGCAACCAGGACAAAAGCTTCACACGTCTGTTCACTGTGATTTAATTCGAAGATTCTCCTTTTTCTTGGGTTGAAAGAACACTTTTCTGTATAGTACTTTGGTTAGATGGAGAGAGCCATTATCCTTTAACAATCTATCCACATTATTGCATGCTTCTTTACTGGAGCAGTAGCTCCCCCATCTAATTTCCTTCATAATAGGGAGTATCAATGTGATAGTGCACTTTGCTAGATTAGTAAATTCAATTAAGTCAGCCCTGACAAAAAAGAAAAAGAAACCCGTTTTGTTGAAAGTTTGAAACTTACTAATTGCTAAGAGAAAGGGATGAAGGTAGTGTAATGTCTTTATCTAGACTTCATAGGGAGTATAAAGTTAAGTATGAGAGAACTTGTTATTAAATGGTGTTACAGGAAGAATTAAGACTCTTGTCTAGACATCCTGGTCATTATGTAGGTGTCTGATGTTTCGAATGTAGTTCATCACATGAGAAAAGAATTCTGTTTCTCTTAGACTCCAACTATCTTGCCTACCCCTGTTTGACATGCATACAACCACTGAAGGGAATAATGATGCCTGGAGTGGTCCTTGAAGACAGGAAAACACACAAAAGCCTCTTGAATCCATGTTACTATGTCAGATTTTTCTAATAAGTGGGTCGGACACTTTCGAAGAGTTCGAGTAACATAGAAATATAACTTACTGTTGTTGCGGATATTTAGAACTGGCTTCCATAGCCATAAAGAGGAAAGTCTATAGGATTTCTTATGACGTGAATGCAAGTTCTATTTTAGATTGATTTATACTGGTTTAGCTCTATAATTGTAATTTTTTTTATTGACCACATAAATGTTCTTGGCACTAATAGGAAAATTGAGTACACACTGTGTATGACATTCACATCACACTCAGTGTGTCACATAATTGATTTTCCACTCGTTTATTATTCTTTCGCTTTCCTCGGGCTCAAGTTCAGTTTTTGAAACTTTTAAGCTATATCAATCAAGCAGCTGCATTTTTTAGAAGTCCTTTTGATATTCCCTCCCAGTGTTACCTGGTTCGTTAGTATGATATTGGGTACGGGTTCGCAATTCGCTACCTAATTTGCTAAATTAGACCAAAGTTATTCTATTTTGATGTTGTAATTCGCTTTTTCGGTGCGCGGTTCGTGGGCTGATTGAAGGATTAGGTAACGCTGCTCCCTCCGTCCCTTAATAATCGCACCAGTTTGACCGGCACAGAGTTTTAGGCAATTTAATTGACTTATTAATTTATTAGGTGGTAGTTGATAGTTGGGTATTTTTTTAATATAGTTAGTGGGAAATGTGTCAAATAAAGGGGTGGAGGTGGGTTTGGGTGGGGGGTTTTGAATTTTTTTAATGTTATTTTAGGAAGTAGGAATATATGTGGGTCCATTGTAAGTAAAAGAAATGATATAATATTAGTAAAGCTGTAAAGTATGTCATTTATAGAAACGAGGCGAGTATTAAGGGACGGAGGGAGTACGAATTTGGTGTATGAGTTTATGTGGATTTTCTGCTATTTCACTATACTGGTGGGTTGGATTGATGGTTGTGCCATTAACAGTTCAAGTAATTTTATAGGCCAAGCTACCGGAAATTATCTTCTTTGAGAGACATCCTTCCAGATGTCCCAATTTTGGCGTTGACCGCAACTGCTGCACCAAAGTAAGTTGCACGTACTACTCTTATTTGTCCCATATTTCGAAGTATTTTAGTGGTTGCTAGACTGTCTACGATACTTCTAAATCACATTGCTTGCACTTGATGTCATTTTAGCCTTTGCAATTTGAAACTGAATTGTTGTTGAACTTCCAAGTTGCTCTTCCTATGATTTTTTCCTTGAAGGAAATATCTGCTTAAATTTGCTGCTAATTGGCTATGACTTGTTAGAGGAGCTGCCAGCTCTACTGTAGTTGTACTCCACCCCAGAAATGGATACACTTTGAAGTTGAAATTATACAAAACATTATCCATTGCGCTATTTTGTTAAGTGCTAGCACTTACAAATATTTTGTTGATGTACGTTATCAAATAATTCCAATATGCACGTTCTGGGAATGTAACTTAAGGTCTTTGACAGTATTTTGGGAATATTGGGATAACTAAAGAAATTTCTACTTCTTATGTGGAAGGGCTATACTCCATTTTAGTCCATTGAGATCTCTCTGCTGTTGACAACTTTTTTCTGTGTTGTACCTCTAGTTAACCTCTCCTAGTTTTTTTCTTGTGTTGTTTTCCCTATAAGATAGAAAACAAGATTAAGTGCTCAATTTCCTCCTAGTAATTATGATTTTATGATTGATATGGATGTTAGATTATTCTACGGGCTCAATTTCCTCCGAATTATTATAATTTTATGATTCATATGGATGTTAGATTATGTGAAGGGCTTCTCTATGCATATCATATCACCCTGGTAAATATGGAGACAATCAAATCAATTATCACATACTTAGAGTACTGCAAATAGTTGTTATCTATGATATTCATCAAATTTATGCTGCATCAATTCATAAAGGAGGTGGCAACCTATGATCATGGTATAATGGATGTCAGAAGCATTCCAGCAGCGTAGTCATGGTGGATAGATGCATCCAGATTAGAATACAGATTAGTTAATGGTACATTGAAGTCTTCACGGGATTTTATTTTCCCTGTGTTAAGAATTGTGTGGAATATCTATCTATCTGTCTATCCCCAATTCCCTATGTAATAATCTTTAATTATATTGTTTTTCTTTTTTCTTCCAAATGCAGGGTTCAGACTGATGTGATTCAATCATTATGCTTGCGTAATCCTCTAGTCCTAAAATCATCCTTCAATCGCGCTAATATATATTATGAAGGTGAAGTCCCTGTGAGCTTAATTTGTGATTTTGTTTTCTCATTCATTTGCTTGTTCCATTACCTGTGTATTAGGAAAAGCAAGGAATAGGAATTAATGTTATTTCATTCATAGAATAAGGAGTAGAAGGCAGATAGAAGAGGGGGAATAAAATTTGTGACAAAACCTTGCCTTGAGAGGAGAATATAAGAATATGCTTCTTGTCTTGTCTGAATGTTAACAAAAGTAAACGGTAATGAGGGTTACAAAGGCATGTATTGAATGTACAAGAAACCTCGAGTCAACCTCTTAGTTGGTCCTAAGATGAATACTGCGTTCTTCAGTTATAGTTTTATCTGGGTGTAATTTGATGAGGTATAACTCGGCCTTAACTCTGGAGTTATATGCATGATCATGTATTCAAATGCTTATTGGATTTTTGCTGACAGTTGAATGCTATTATTTCCAAATTTCTCACTTGTGGTACTACTTCTTGCTTTGGGATAGTGCATCATCATTATCATGTTTCTGTCTGTTGGTATCAAACTTCATTTAGTATTTTAGAAGGTTTCAGTATATCACAATTCTATTTAAGTGCTTTTTTAAGTTTCTGGTGGATATCAGGCTTGGAGGAATGATGTAAGTACTCATGTAGCAATCTGAGAGGAAGTAAGAAATTGATGTTCTCTTCGAGTTGATGATTATGCGAATATGTTTATGTGATGCTTCAGAAATCCGAAGTTTACGGGGTAGTAAACCATTACTTGTAATAAAAAGCTTGTTCCTTTCATTATTTTCTGTCTTTTTTCCCCCTATTTTCTTCATTTAGTAATATCCTGGTATTGCAGCATCGATTTATTAGTTTTATGAGATATGTTATGGTTACCCTTGTAATTGGTGTTTCATTGCTTTGGTCATCTTCTTGAGTAAGCTTCTGTTGATGCAGTTCGATATAAAGATCTTCTGGATGATACTTATGCTGATTTATGCGGGGTAATAAAATCCCGTGGAGATGTCTGTGGAATTATCTACTGCCTTGAAAGATCGGCTTGTGATACTCTGGCCGTCCACTTGTCAAGTAATGGCATATCATGCGCTGGTAACTGAACAGGGACTTTCCTGTATATTTTCACTATAAGTCTTCTGGTGACCCTATTCGCTTGAAGTATGACGTTTCTCTTTCTTTTTCTTAGCTTACCATGCAGGTTTGAACAATAAATTACGAAGCTCCGTCTTAGATGATTGGATTTCTTCGAAGATACAAGTAGTTGTTGCCACAGTTGCATTTGGGTATGAATTGCTTATAATATACATATAACATTGCACTTCTGTGGTTTTTGATTTGGTGCATCCGTGCATATAAGAAATCAAGTCTTCTACTTCTTTCCCGATGAGTGTTAGCATTGACTCTTCACAGATAGAAATGTATGTTATTAGTTGAATGGGTTGAACCAATAGAGTATTACTATAGTGGGATAGCGAGAGATGAGTGGCTAATGAAGTTGGGCAAATAAAAAAACCTATGTCAATTTCTTCCATAGAAAAGTGTTTCAAACGGTGTTTGGTGGTTCTCCAATATTTTGTGTGTTGTGGGGGGGGGGGGGGGGGGGGTGTGGGTGTTATTGCTTATGATGTATATTTTTGGCTTCTTATCGGACATTGCACTGCTGTGAAGAATTTGCACCACCTACCTATCTTGACACTTTTGTTCATAGAAGTACATAGAAAGTCATCTTCTTTCTCTCTTCTTTTATTCTCTCTCTAGTTCTGAGCATTTTTATGAGTTTCTAATTTCCCCTATTTGAGTGCACAGTAGAGGAATTCTTGTGTGAAATCTTGGGGGCAACGCCACTTCCGATTGCACCATAGTCAGGGCGAATTTTACTTCTAAATTGTTAGAAAAGAACTCTGCAAAATCAGTAGATGGTCAACAATGTGGGTCGAGTTGCTTAATATATTAATAAACTGTGACGTTTTAGGAACACTGTCTTAGAAGCAAATTTCACCCCGACTATGGTGCAATTGGAAGTGGTGTTGCCCCCCAAGATTTCACACAGCGGCTCCCCCCTAATGTGTACCCAAATAGGGGAAATTAGAAACTCATAAAAATGCTCAGAACTAGAGAGAAAGAAGACTTTTCTGTATACTCTTCTTATGAACAACAAAAGTCTTCTTTTAAAGTCAAAAAATAAATCGCATCCTGAAGAGTGATTTAAGTAGTGAAATCTGTCAAATAAAATCAGTATAATAAAATAAACTATAAGATACTGACTTTAAGAAGAGAAATCAGTTCTTGGGGGCGTAAAATAAGGAACAGTTACAATACATTTAAAACTGAATGGGATAGAATTTGTAACTGAAATGTTTCATAAATCTGAACTCAGTTTTTTTTATGCGAAAAACCTGGAACTCTCAGTTACAAATATATCCAACATATGTAACATCCATAGCTAGAAATCATATGCTTTATTGATTTGATCTATGTGTTTATAAGCTATAAATGATAGGTTTAAGTCAAAAACTTGCATAATCGGACTGTTTGAATAAAAGCTGTTCCCAGTCTGATTTGAATAATTTACGTGGATGTCTTTGCGTGACAACAAATGTAAGACATGGTGTGCTGTTTTCCATTTTGCATTCTGGTAAAGCATAGTTGTTTATCTTCTTGTACTTTAGACCTGAACCTTAAACATCGTTTTTTATGCATAAATTGTATTACTTGCTGCAATTTGGGATGGTGCTCTGATGAGAGATTGAAAAGTGATAGAAGCTGACGTGTTTCATGCAGAATGGTATGTGTTTCGAAAATTAAGCAGGGAAATCCCATCTATTTACAATTTACTATATTGTTACGATGACATAATATAGTAAAAATGTTGTGAATTTTTTGGCTGAACTTTAGGGAATAGATAGAAAGGATGTAAGAATTGTCTGTCACTTCAATATCCCGAAGTCAATGGAAGCATTTTATCAAGAGTCTGGTAGAGCTGGACGTGATCAGTTGCCGTGTCAAAGTATCTTATATTATAGCATTGATGATCGCAAGAGAATGGTTGGATTTCTAAGTATTGGATATTTGCATTCAAACTACAACAATGCTATGTAATGGCTCGAAACTTTATTGTAATAATTCCATTGTTACAGGAGTTTATTTTGAAAAATCCTCAAAGCAAGAAGTCAGAGTCCTCAAGCTTGGCAGATGCATCGTCGAAGAAGTCACTCGATGATTTTAGACAGGTGATCTTTTTATGAAGGTTAGACGAGGCGTGGGGGGGGATAGTGATCTTATGTTTCCTAGTTGGCCTCTACATTGTGTATGTTTGGTGGTTACAGATGGTTGAGTACTGTGAAGGTTCTGATTGCCGTAGGAAGAAAATTCTTCATTGCTTTGGGGAACAGGTGGGCTGTGGCTTCTACATTCTGTTTATTTTAAGAAAACCCCTCCTCCCCCCGAAGAAAAAAATATTATACAAGTATTTAGTGGTTATTCTTCTCCTTTTAAATGAACTTCCTATTTCCTTTTGATCTTATTTTTTCTACTCAAACTGTAGGCCCCTGCATCTCTCTGTAGAAAAACCTGTGACGCCTGCAAACAGCCAAGTTTAATTGCCAAGTACCTGGAGCAGTTAAGTTCCTCTGCAGCTCGACAGAGAAACGTGTTGTCTCGAGTTGTTATAAACAGGTAGCCTTGTTTGCGTCATTTGATATCTTTTTCCTGATTTTGGTGTTGACAATTTATTGAGATTTATATCTCAAGAGTTAGAGAGTTACTAATTTTTTATTGGGAATTATTTATAATTCACCCTTTTCATCTCTTTGCTGGTATTTTGTGAGACTTGTGAGTTATGAAAAAGAGCTATTTGCATCAATAGGAACCTGTCCTTTTGGAATATTTGTTTATGTCATTCGCTGGTAATTTCAAAGTGTTCGGGATAAGTATTTTCTTTTTCCAGTGTTCATGTTTGCTACTTTTAGTGTCAATGTTGACGGGTTTTTTTTCTCTCTGTGAAGTTCCTCAAACATTGTTGATGGAGAAAAGTATAGCGAATTTTGGAATCGCAGTGGTGATAAATCTTGTGATTCTGAGGAAGAAATATCTGATTCTGATGGTATTAGCTTATCTGACTTATCGGTTTAGTTTCACCGTAGAGCTATAAGCTGGCTGTTATTTGTCATTAAATTTTGGTATAGCATGGTAACATACATTTTCCTCGTTATAGCTTTTCATTATTATTACTGGATACTTTCTCAATCTCAGATGACGATGAAGTATTGAAGAGCTCGAGCTGCTCAAGCTTGCCATCAAAGTCTCGTTTAAGTGAAAAACTTGATATTTTGGAGCGAGCAGAAGAAAAGTATTATCAGAACCAAGGATCTCAAAAAGAGGTCTGTGTCACTTTTATATTCTGTAGATTCTTATAAGCCTTACCATAAAGTACGACTGAGCAACTTGAACACTTTGAGGCTTTCAATGTTTCCAGCTTCTAGGATACTTCTCTGCTATATCTAGCATTTGTTGTTTTTTTAAGTTTTACTTTATCATAAAATTCGGAACCCTCCTCCCGATTGAAGCAGCTATATTCCTCATATTTACCATATTGTTCCAGGACGCTTTGCTTTTCCTGGTTATCCATCAGCAGCGGGGTCCGTACTGGGCATAATAGTTGTTTTTTTTTGCTGGTTTTCCATTTCCTTGAAAATATGAATAATTGAGGAAGTTGACAGTTACTGATAATAAGATATTTCCAAGTAAATGGACAATATTGTATTATCAGTAGCTGTTGACTGCCTGTTGGATTTTGACCTCCTCATCTATTTCACTATTTGTATCTCCTATTCTTATAAGTAGTCGAGTCGTCACTGCTGTTCTATCTTTGTCACCCCTGATGTCATGCTCTCTTAAAGCATGTCAGCAAAATGTTTTAGGTTGGGTAGTTGGAGTTTTAATTGCAATTGAGTACTACCTGAACATTTAAGTTTCCTGAAATTGATAGCTAAATGATTTCATACGGCAGAAGATTTTGTCAATTGTAATATTTTTCATGATCTCATAGACTTCTATTTGGGAAGAATTTTCTATTTCATCTAATTTTGGACTCCTGCAAATATTATTCTTAACAAATTTGGCAGAACTTCAGTGCACTCCAAAGAATTTCTGCTAGTTTAAAGTGTAATGCACGTGAGATTAAGTTACTAGGTTTGACTCAAATCACTTGCCTCCCAACACCTAAACTGTGTTATTTTACATTAGAAATGACTCAGTAGCAAAATTGGGAGCAAAATATTGACTGGGCTTTTCGTTTGCAATCCTGGAATCATCTTTGCTCTCAATGACCCTGAACTTGTGATTTATTGATCCAGATGGATCTGCATGCTTCAATTTTTGGACAAATAAATAAATTGCGTATGTTCCTGTAATGGTGTTTGATAGATCTTATTTCTTTTTCTGTCTGAATAACCACTTAATGTGGCAAACTGATAAGCTCTGAATTGGCCTTCTTTCCTCCTTTTCTTTACTATGCTTTTATATATTCTTTGTAATCATATTGCACTAACTGCAGACTAATAGAAAAGACAAAAATTTGATATCCGACGCATTAAGAGAATCATGCAAGCAAAGACTGGCGAACGCTTTAAAGGAGACTCAACAGCGGCTTGGCAGGTTAAATTAGTTGCTTAACTCTTTCTTTTTGTAGTAATTAGTTGCTGAACTTGAAAATAATAGTATAATTTACTTGTTTCCGTAGTCTTTTTAGCTTCATTTTTTTGGCTAGTTCCTTTCTCCTGCAAATGTTTTTCACTTTCTATTTTTGGGATGTCCCAAAATAATTGGCATGTGGACAATCATTTTACTAAAGGTGCGTTCTATTCACCTGATTTTCACTTATTCTTTTATGAACTTATCTTATCTGAACTTAACTGAACTTATCTAAACTTATCAAAACTTATTTTAGATATAAATTGTACTTGGTCAACCCTTATTTTTCTCGAACTTATCTTATCTTAACTTATTTTTTCTGAAATAAGTGGAAATAAGGTGAACAGAGCATGACATCGGACTTTTGAGATGTGTCTCACAGGGGTTTATTGGTTCTTATGTGTCTTTCTACTAGGATTAATGACTCATGTGTGAATAAGTGTGATAGTAGTTTGGCATATAAGGAGGGAAAAATGTACTTTTTTTTATTGATTTTTTGTCTAATTTGGCCAATCCTTTTTTTTCTTTATGAAGTGTATAGGTATTTTATTATGAAAAAATTCTGGCTAATTATTTTCTTAATTACTGCTTTACAGGGTTAACATTGAATCAGCTGTCACCATCCTTGAAAATGAATGCTACAAGAAATGTGAAAAAGGCGGGAAATCTTTTTACATTTCACAGATGGCTAGTACAGTAAGGTGGCTATCAACTGCAAGTCTAACCGATCTAACTACCAGGCTGCAAACCAACGTCCCAAATATGGGAAACTTGAAGCAAAAGAAGGAAGAATCCATTCCAGAGTCATCAACTTCCTCCTCAAATAACTCCATTAAACCTATGAAGGAAGAAGTTATCCATGAAAAAGCTAGAGTTCATCCACCTGCAGCAGCTCAAACATCAGATATCGCGGTTAAAAAAATAGTGCTACCACCTGTTCCTTCATTCTCTGATTTTGTGAGGAGCACGAAAGTGAAAGGTGGTCAAGCCGTTCATCATTCTAACTCGAAAAGGAATTCAGGTGATGTTTCTGGTACTGCAGACAAGAGGATGAGGTCGCAGTAGTCTTACATTAATTAGTAGTGGCATTTCTCTTTGACATTCTGTACTTTATTTAACATCTTTCTCATCTCATACTTGACAATGTTGTCATGTCGTAAATCCAGTAGTAATGGGAACTCTCTAGCAACATTTTTATTGACTTTATTACCCGCCAGTTTTTTTCGTCTTACCACTCGGTTTACCTTTATTGCTAACTAGATTAGATCCTGTGCACGCACGGATTTTGATAATGCTTTTCCACAAAATATTTAACAGAATATCTCCAAAACTATTACATAGTTATAACATTTTTAACATACTCGTTTAAATTTATTCATCTAATATGCATATTTTAAATGTTAATATGGTAATTTAACCAAGATATTGAGTGATATATTTTCCACTATTAATATAGCGATTTGACTAAAATATTACCAATTTAGAATAATTATTATTACGTAGTATCTATTATTGCCATAATTTATAAACTAAATTTTGTTTCCATACATAAATACTTTATAAAAAAAGGTAGAGAATAAAAATAAAATAAAAACAGATACACTTTTTAAGGAAGTGGTTTTTGGCGGGAAAAAATCGCATCAGGAATTGACACGCATTTTTTTTTCTTTTTTGACATTCATGCATTTTTTTTTTGTATGCTCTTCCGGGCTTTTATTTGGCTGAACTGGATTGAACTTTAATGAAACTGAATGAATAAGTAAATAATAAATACGGAGTAGTGATAATAAATAATAAATAATAAAATAATAAATAGTTAGAAAATAATAATTAATAACTGATACGGAGTAATTAATAAAACAATAAATAGTAAATAATAAATAAAAATAAATAATTGAGATGTAGAAATTAATACTTAATATTTAATATTATAAGACATTAAGATGAAAAGTGCAATATAATAATAGTAATTTTTACATTATAATAATAAATAAAATAATAAAATAAGATTATTAAAGAAGAAAATCAACACACCGCCACCATTCTTTTGAACTAAATTGAATGAAGTTGAACTAAATTGAACTGGACTGTATGAAGCTGAACTGAAATGAAATGGACTTAATGGAACTGAAATCAAGTCCAAAAGAACAACCTTTGTATCTTTAACTGTATAAACAGTACCATAAGCTCCTGCTCCGCAAAAGTCTTCAAACACATACTGATCACAATCTGTAGGACTAGGTACTACTTCATCCTCCTCAAGTTCCTCCTTAGCTGTAGCCTGTAGGTACAACTGGTTGCTTATTCAAATTTATTTCTTCCTTGAATAATTGGTCAAAACTGAAACCCCAATTACGTAAGAACATATTAGATGCACCCGGTGTACCGTGCACCAGGTTATACTCGCCCCTTACTTGTGAGGAGAAATATGAGACTATGAGAGATATCACAAAAAGACATAAAAATACCCTTAGATGCACGTCCGCTGGTATACTTAATAATTTTCGTAATTATGGGTTAACTCCTAATATCCTATATCCCCTATAAAGCATAAAAGAAAATAAAAAGAATGGGAAAGAGGGAGTCTGTCTTGCGCAAGAAGGCACCAAACACTGCTACTCTACTTTAAAACTGAAAACCCCAAAATCCCCCTCTTTCCCATTCCCAGAAAATCAAACACCCAAACTCTCACTCTTTCTCCCTCAAACAAACAAAAAAAACACAGACTTCATTCGGTAGCAGAAGAAGAACCAAATCACCATGAGTAGAGGAAGCGGAGCAGGTTACGATCGCCACATTACGATCTTCTCCCCCGAAGGTCGTCTCTTTCAAGTTGGTACGCTCTTTTCATCCTCAAGATCTACCATTTCTTGTTTCACTTTTTTCGCATTTCGATTACTTTCTAGGGTTTTTTCCGCTAATTTTTATTATTCCATTGATTTCAATTTGTTTTGCAATAGAGTATGCATTTAAGGCAGTGAAATCTGGCGGAGTTACTTCAATTGCAGTTCGTGGTAAAGATTCCGTTTGTGTTGTCACCCAGAAGAAAGTTCCCGTAAGTTATTAATCTCTTCAATTTGCATTTTTGTTTTTTTTTTCTGTTGTTAGTAGTTGTTAATTTGTGGATTTACATACAGGACAAGCTTTTGGATCAAACTAGTGTTTCGCATCTTTTCAAAATCACGAAATTCCTAGGGCTGCTCGCCACTGGAATGACAGGTGGGTGATTTTCTGTTTTAATGATTTCGTACTTTTTCAATGATTGATATGAAAATGATTGAAAATGTTGGGATTTCGACCAAAGGAAGTTGTTATTGAATTAGTATTGATCACGAAATTGGATGATGAAATCATGACGACGTTGCTAAGAACTGTATCTAAGTAGAATTTTGAAGGTGTGACTCTTATGAACTCGAATTAGTAGTATGGATGGATTGAAGATAGCTTATTTTTGAGATGTTTTTTGGGATTGGATTACGTCTCGGTTTGAGCTTTTGATTTGAATCTCTTATTTACTAGATTCTCTTGTTGGTTGGAGAGATTTTATGGAAATTCTATTGATACTTTTCTGGAAGGGGTAGCTGCAATATAGACGGGTGAATTGTTTTTAGCTCTTTCTCCGATGAGTGGATTTTTTTAAGGTTGTGCTCGTATGAACTCGAACTAGTAGTGTTGATGGATTGAAGGTAGTTTATGATTGATATGTTTTTCGGGATTGGATTAGGTCTCGGTTTGTGCTCTTGATTTGAATTTCTTATTTACTAGATTCTTTTGGTGGTTGGAGTGATTTAATGGAATTGCTATTGATACTTTTCTAGATGGGGGTAGTTGCACTATAGATGATTGGATTGTTTTTAGCTCTTTCTCCGATGAGTGATTTTTTTGGGTAATATTGAGAAGTTGTTGATGATGGGCAGATGTACTACCATTGAAATGATGCTAGTCGGGAATGAATGCTATGACCTAATGATTGGATTTTTTTGTTGATCGTTGGAAAATCTTCATTGTTAACGATACGGGTTCTTTTGACCAGCTGATGCTAGGAATTTGGTTCAGCAAGCGAGGAATGAAGCAGCCGAGTTTCGCCATAAATATGGATATGAAATGCCAGTAGACGCCTTGGCTAGATGGTATGTTCTTTTTATTATTATTTCTTAATATTGATAGATAATGAACCTATCTTGTAGATTTTGATGTGAGAGCATCTTCTTAAGAGATGTGCATCTGATAAGTGAAATCAGTAGTCTGTGGTTTCCAATGTGGATGGATTGGTTCTTTCATAAATCAAGAAAGTGTTCTTGTTGAAAGTTATAGGTTGTCTTTTGTTAAGCGTTTCCTAT
The DNA here is from genome assembly GCF_020520425.1 of Spinacia oleracea. Lineage (NCBI taxonomy): Eukaryota > Viridiplantae > Streptophyta > Magnoliopsida > Caryophyllales > Amaranthaceae > Spinacia > Spinacia oleracea. The sequence continues at coordinate 13,303,776 of NC_079488.1, read as the reverse complement.
CAAGTGTATACAAATTGTCTTCTAATAGATCATAAATGTTTTAAAGTGAAATAAGGATGAGCTTTTTGGTCCACAAACTTCAACATTCAAACAATGAACCTACTCACAAGGATGTGAATCAAAGATGCCTCGTCTGGAGGATTGGAGGTTTCTGGTTTCATTGGTTTCTTTTCAGGGTTATAACCTTGTAAACAGAGTCACAACATTTATTCTAGAACCTGCTGTTGCTGATTTGTGCTCAGTTGTGTCATAGCTCTTGTAGAATGCACACAAGTACTGTAATGAGAAAATCATCCAACTTATTTTGAATATCATAAAAAACATGGTTAAAAGATGCATTTGTTATGGTTAGATGTGTGTTGTCCTTGTCAATTGGCAGCTTCTTTTTTGATTTTTTGCTATAATCTAATTACCGATGACTCTAGGATATTTCGCAGTCAGTTAGCTGGTTAGTATTGTGCACAATGAGTTCTTAGCGAGTAAAAAAAAGTTGTTGGATCATAGCCAGCATTATGGTGCAATAACGTGTGCATAGTTTCTTTTCAGCCTTTTCTTTTATGTATATTTTGTGTGATCTCTCACTCAGAGTTATGAGAGAGAAATGAATGGCTGTTTGCCTATTTGTTTTGAACTGTTTCCAACAAATGAGAGTCCCTGTGGTTAAGATGGGATGTTGTCATCTTTTTCTCTCTTCTTCCTTTTAAGAGAGATTATTGTTGTGTGCTTGATAGTTAAGTCAGCTAGAAGTGTCAAACACGAAGATATCTCTAAGTGTTCGGACATGGGTACGAGAGGAAAGTTAAAGAGTCTGATTAGCCGCAGGTTAATACATCCTTGTCCTTGTTTTGCTCTTCTAGAATATCAAAGTGTTTTTAAATACTGTTTTCCATCTTCGATATGCTTCCATGCTCTGTCTCTTTCTATCCTTTTATGGATGGGGGGGGGGGGGGGGGGGGGTGTGTGGGTGGGGTGTAGCAGCTCGTGGTTGCTGATTTTCAAACTTGTTAATTTAGAAAACGCCCTGTGATGGAAAATCCATATGCTTTAATGTTGATTTCATATAAGCCTCCTTTTCATGAGCTGCAGCACTGGATTTTGGCATTATAACCACCACCACCACGCTACTACCACCTTCTTCTTCTTCTTCTTCTTCTCCTTACGGAGTATTATTTTTATTTTTATTTTTGATTGTCATCTTACCAGTATTGCTGCTGCTCTGGAAGGGAATGAGCTTTAGTGAAATGTGTAAACATAGATCAGATTGAAAATTTTCAATAGGATCTGAGGGCTTGATATTTGATAACTTCTACGTATCTTCTGTTTTGGATTTTTATTGTTAATGATGGGAACTTCCTTCTTTATTTTAACAAGGACTAAACTTGAAATAGAAACATTGTTGTAAGAGAAGTTGTTTTTATTCTTTTTAAAAGAAAAGAGGAATATTTTACCGATAAGAAAGAGGAATATATGCACTCTCTTTTGTTAAGTTGCATACTTTTGTAGAGAGTGTGGTCTGGCTTCTATTTCTTCATGTTAAAGCAAGAATTAATATTTTCTAAAGCAAGAAAGTTGCCAGATAATGGCATCTGATAAGAAGGCAAGTCTAGCTCTACTTTCCTTGACTCGTTGAGTTTGACTTTAGACCAATTCGATCTCGTGTAGTTTGGGACTGGAAGTCGGTTGGATTTGTTATTCTACCTGATTTGGTCTGGCCTCTGCAACCCTAAAAAACAAGTTAATCTATAGTCTACTGAAATATTATTGTAAAGATGATTCAAACTTTTTTGAAGCATTGTGAACTGCTTATTTTGATGATGTTTCGGTTATTCTACAAGTTGAGATTTTCCGAGTTGTTTAGTCCTGTTGGACTCAGTTAGTTAAGGACTCAAGTTGTGTAAAATACTTCCTCCGTCCCGGAATACTCGCAACGGTTTGACGGACACGCTTGCCGATGCTCAACTTTGACCATCAATATCTTCAATTATATATTATAAAAACTTATAAAATATTAATATTTTGAAAATATATATTAAGATGAAGCCAACAATATATTACTCCCTCCGTCTCTTTTTGTTTTTTACGTTTGGTATTTTGCACGCGTTTTAACGTCTAATTAGTGCATTGAGATTCTTCTAAGTTTTTATGTAAACGAGAAAAATTACTTTTATTTATAATATTTTCACTCTTATCAAAATTCTGATATTGGAAAAATGAAAAAAAGTTAATGAAACAATGGGAAAATGTGAGAGATTAAATGAATCAATGGATTTAATTGGTTAAAATAGTAATTGGACACAAATTTTGATAGAATATTAAATCATTTATGTGATGATATAAAAGGAAATGTAAAGAACATTTTGAGACACCCAAAAAGGAAAACGTAAAGAACAAAAAGAGACGGAGGGAGTATATGCTAACACTTATTTTCATATACTATAAATAAAATAGGGTCAAAGTGAATTATGTGAATAGTGCAAAAAGTCAAACCATTGCGAGTATTCCGGGACGGAGGGAGTATTATTTAAGTTGTGTTTTGGCCTAGTTTTGACATAGCATGTTTTAGTTTGTTTGAAATTTTTATAAAAAATTGGTGCTGAACTAAGAGGGTTATGTGACCTATTCTCTTTCTTTTCTCTTTTTAGCATGGGGGTTTGCAGGAGGTGACTTTTTGTGGGTTTTGTACCATGAAAGTATTCCTTTTCATCTTTTGAGCCTTCTAGATCATTGAAGTAACTTGGCATACCTCTTTGTTACGTTTATATGTTTTTAATGAGTGTCATTTCTGGTTCCTGAAACCCGGCTCTTGTGAATATTGTAGCTTAAAACTTGTCTGGTTGATTTGTTGAACTGAGGAAATTAAATATAATAACGAAAAAGAATCATTTGGGAAGTTTTATTAGCTATAATTTGGTTTCACTTTAGGGTTTTCTTATGTTTCTTTTATTTCTGATTTTTTTTTCTTTTATTTTATTTGTGGATTTAATGGACTAAAAATGCAACTAAGAATAGATCATATGAAGTGAGATGAACATCAAGATCCTCCTAAATCTTTTGAATCTGGCTTGACCCTGACCTTGATCTGATAGTTGGATGTCATTACTCCTGGTAGATTAATGTTCATTTATCTTGGTCAAAACTCAAAAGTGAGTGTGGCCAGAAGTAGCAATGTGGGGCACATACCTCATAGAGGTTTATGAATATGATATACATTTTGCTTTTAGTTGGATGGCTTGTCTGCGCATGGTAATTTCATGTGTTGCCATAAACAGTGACTAATTCAGTGTGCAACTTTTCCCTAAGACTGGTTCATTTGTTTTATTACCCACTCTCACCTGGTTTACTCTAAAGGAAGTAGCGAAGTAGGATTGCGCTTAAGATAGTAAATGAATGGCAGTCTCAGTTTCTGAATTGTATATTATCGGAGACCTGCTTGTATTAGATTCATGTTGTGTGGCGGTGATGTGTTTTTTTTGAAGCACGGGCTTTGTCAATTTCAAATTTCCTTTTTTTTATTTGTTATTTTATATCTTAGGGTGACAACATATAATATTTTGACTATCCAAACTTTTGGCATGTGACGTTATGTTATCAACTCATCTGTTGTTTATAGGATTGCGGATAAGTCTCAAGTTTATACCCAGCATGCCTACATGAGACCTCTTGGAGTAGGTGTGTACCAAGTTTTACTTCTGCTTCTCGTTATAAAGCGTTTCCTTTTAGTTGTATTTTACATTTGGCGTTTCCTTGATGCCTTTTTTTTCCCATCTTTTAGTGGCTATTGTTATTGGAATCGATGAAGAGAATGGACCTCAACTATTTAAATGTGATCCCGCTGGCCACTTTTATGGTCACAAGGTATTCTTTTTTGGATAAACTAATCTATGATTTGCTCCTTCAGGTATAATTTCTTTGAATCCTATTTTAGCACAAGTCAGGAATCTACTTTTACATTATGCTTGTTCATTATAGGCCACAAGTGCTGGATCTAAAGATCAAGAAGCTATTAATTTTCTGGAGAAGAAAATGAAAAATGATCCTGCTTTCTCCTATGAAGAAACTGTGCAGGTATGCGGTCTAGCCTGCTATTCTTTCTTATCCTCAATTGCCTATTGTGACATCAACAATTCTGGTTGACTATTTTATTTGTTGGAGGATATACTTCTTTAAATTGTGCTTGCAATTGGTGTAAAGAGTGTCTTGCACTGTGATTGACTTATCTTTTCTTTTGCTTCTTACCATCTTTTTATGTCTTTCTTTGGATAGAGACTACATAGTACATACTTAACTGGACTGTAACAATTTTTTGAAGTATTTTTTTGATAAAGAAACTGAGGTTTGTAACATTCAACTATACATGTATAGACTATCTACTGTTTTTTGGTGGTTCATTTTCTTCATTAATTTACATTAAATGGAAAATACGAATCCAGCACAATTTAATAACTAGTTCAATGAACTTGGTAGTAAATATCTTGCTAGATGTTAAATTTGATATTGAAATTTGTACTTCTGGTAGGACCCAGGATTGTAGTGGTAGTTATCTGTTGTAGACTTGTAGAGACTGTAATGTTATGGTTCCTTTTACTTCTGATTCAGTGACTCATGATAGGGTATTATGTAATTGTTTTTTTCTAAATTAATGCATGCTTGTTAGAGGTCGTTATGACATTGCATTCTGTTGCTACTTGCTAAAACCATTATACCCGTAGTTACTGTTGCATGCATGCGCAGGGAAGTTCCTGAGACATATTTTCCTCTCTACAAAGGTTTAGTATGTCGTTTAGTCATTTCTTTTTATAATACATGTAAAAGTGCAAGTTCTGTCTCATAAAAGTTAACCTATAGATACTTGCCTTCCAATTATTACCATATAATTCGATTTGCTTTCCATAAAAAAATATACGTGGCCATCATGTCTTGTTGTTGGCTTGTTGCTATAATATGTTGCCACCTTCACATTCGTGACATTGTGTTTGCTGGTTCACGTTTGTGATCTGCCATTTATCGTTGCTATATCTTTATTATTAAATATTTTAGTGGAAACATCCTGGTATATATATCTTAAAAGTTCCTGGAAATTTTGTGTTTCTCTTGCTTGCAGACTGCCATCTCTGCTCTTCAGTCTGTTCTGCAAGAGGATTTCAAAGCCACTGAGATCGAGGTACTGTCTTCAGTTGATGAAACTGCTTCTGTTATTAATGAGTTTTGTTGAAATATATTCTCATGAAACAATATCAATTAAATTGTCTAACTTATACCTTAGTGTAGTGTGAATACCAATTTGGTGAACATTTCAAATGTAATTGTGAACCTATAAATGGTTCATTCTTCTCTACCTTCACTTTCCTTCTCTTAAATCCCAAAGAAGAATAGAAAACCCAATGTTTTGTACTGCGATTTGAATAAGAAAGAGAAAATGAATATAGTTAGAGATATCCCGTCATTCAACCCCTCAAATTGTGTCTCAACTCACACATGCTTTCTTTTGCTGCAATTTCAATAAGAAAGAGAAGATGTATGTAGTTAGGGATATGGTCACTTGACCTCCGAGTTGTGTCTAAACTCACACATTTGTGGTTGAAATTGGTCAGATATAATTTCTTTGAATCCTGTTGTAGCAGAAGTCTTCGAGTCCACTAGCCAACCAAGTCTGATATTGTTTCTCATGAAACTAATTTCTTTCAAGTAAACTTTGCAAATTACTACCTAGGTCTTTAGTGACTTTGCATGTTATTACTTAGCTTATTAAAAGTTGTCAGTTATTACCTAGGTGTTCATTTATTGTTTTTTTTTTTGGCAAATGGTGTTCATTTATTGTTGTCAATTACTACCTTAACCCATATTCCGGCCAATTAGTCACTAATCATATCATAATCAACCGTTAATTCTATTTTAATTATTTTAATTAATAAATAAAAGTAAAATAACTAAATACCTAGTTATTAATTGACAACAATAACTAAACACCTTGGTAGTAATTGACAACAATAATTAAACACCTTGGTAGTAATTGACAACAATAACTAAACACCTTGGTAGTAATTGACAACAATAACTAAACACTTATAGTAATTGACAGCAATAACTAAACACCTAAGTAGTAATTGACAACTTTTAATAAGCTAGATAATAATTTGCAAAGTCACTAAAGACCTAGGTAGTCATTGGTAAATTTTATTTAATTTTATTTTAATGTGGATGATCGTCAGACTAGGGTTCTAAGTATAACATGAACTGTGTCAATTGTTTTGCAGGTGGGAGTTGTTCAGGTAGCGAATCCAGTTTTCAGATCGCTTACAACCGAGGAGATCGATGAGCATTTGACAGCCATAAGTGAGCGCGATTGATTCCATTCGGTTGTGTTTGACTAGGCATGCTGAGCGTAGTTTTCGAATGTATGCTAGTATTTCTGATGTGAAAGATGTTCCTAAACCGTGTAACTTGAAATTTGTTAACCCCTTGGTAGAATTGTTTGCTTTTATCTTATTGTAGCCACAGATAATGGCCAAAATATGACACTGAAAAGGGGGTTATTATTGCGAAAGAATGTCTGCAAATTGATGAAAATGGTTTAGTTGCTTGGTAGCTGTGCGCTAGATTGCCACCTTCTTGGTAGAATTGCTCAGTCTCATTGTTGATAAGTGCCTAAGATTTAATTTTCAAGTACTGTTTGCAACCTTTTAGTTTTTACTATTTACGTTTGTCTGTGCATAATTTCCACTGCTAATATCTTTAATAATGAAGTAAAATTAAAATAAAAAATACTCCCTCTGATTTTTAATACTCGCAACGTTTGTGATTTCTACACTATTTACATATTATATTTAGACCATTGTTGGTGATTTATATGTAAGGTAAAACATAGTCACGTGGGATTTTGTTATATTTGTCTTGCGAGTAAAAATGAACGGAGAAGTATATATATCTATATGAATTTGGCAAGAGCTACATATTATTTTCTCCCTCTGTTCAATGTTCTAATAATTAATTTTCACGCTTGTCAATTCATATTTTGTATGATTTATATCTCTAATTTATACATTAGCAAAAGAAATATAAAATGTATTTCATATTATTAAATCACTTATTGAGACGAATTTAACAAGATTCCTCTTAAATGTTTCAAAATCTGACTTTTTTTCTTTTAGGTGATCAAGTTCAATAGGTCTTGCATGCATCAAGTTTATATAATAATCAAACACTTGACCTCAAGTTTGTAACAACAACAAGGACTTATCCACTAAATTAATTCTTCTTTTTCAAACAAAACATAACAAAGACAATAAATATATAATTTTAGGATTCAATCATGATTTTTTTTTTTTTGGTTTTTTACATAAGAGCATTATTATGATTATCCAGTAATGGTTCAGGATATCGCCCGTAACTAATATCTACTCAGACACCTATGCAAACCTAAGCTTGTACTAGTCATACAAGAATTTCCATCAATTCCTAAGTAGTTGTTTAATTTAGTGATAATTTACCAACAAAATTGGAATTCAAGCTTCCAAAATAGAGATTTCCCTCATACTCCACAGCTGAAGTCACAAAAGACATAACTTTTCCGTTGGGATCATCGAACCTCTTTAGTATATTACCTTCTTTCGATACCTTCATCACAGTAGCTTTCTTATGAGAGCCTTGTATAATATTCATCATCTTTGGAAATGTTGCTACCAAATGTTTGGCAATTTTCGAGGTGTGCACAAATTCCATCCCTTTTCTTGCCATCTGAAGTGCAATAACAACAATTTGTTTATGTACATTTTATGCAAATAAGGTAATTACTCCTATGTTCTTAGTATATTTTACCAGAAATAACTACTTTTTGTATTGCACGGACCAAAAATGCTTGTTTAGTCTTTAAACTCATCTTTGCTAGACTATTGAAATTTCCTCAAAAAATTAAGAATAAGCAACTATTCTCTGTCCTTTTTTTATTCTTTACGTATTCTGTTTTAGGTGTAATGACCTGATATTCTATGAAAATTGTCCAAGTAATTACATTAATCAATCAAATTCATTGGGACACCAGAGATAGGTCTCTTTCACTTTTCCATTGAGATATTAAATCTGTCTTGCTTTTCCAATGTCAGATTTTGGACAAAGGTTAAAAAAAAACTTTATTAATAATTAAATGTAATTTGTATTATTTAAGTAAAAAAAGAAAGAATTTGTATCCATATATATTAATCTATACTATTATATTAAAACAATAAGTACCGAAGTAAGTTTTACCAACTTAGCCAAGTATTTGTTGTGCTTTAATACTCCATATAAATATACCTAACTTAAAGATGAGTGATAAATTTTACTACCCTTTCACGATGCAATAATCATACAAGACACTTTGAATTTTGTTTAAGAAATAACTTAGCAACTTAATTTTGTGGTTTTTGAATTATTTTCCCCCCTACTTGCGACATAATAACAATTTTCTTTTAAGAATGAAAAAGAATGAAATATTGACTCTTAAAGATCAAAATGGTACATGGGTTGAGGGGCAACAGCAAGTTCAGGGACTAGTGGTTGATTCCCTTAAGAATGTTTTCAATTGCGATCGTGCTCTACCACATAATGACGATATTGAGATGGTTATAAGGGAGTTAGATTTGCCTCGTCTCACAGATGCTCATGTCTCTATGCTGGAACACGCCTTTACTGATAAAGAAATTAAGGATGTCATGTTTGCTATGGATGATTCAAAATCTCCAGGTCCAGATGGGTTTACGGCTGGTTTTTTTAAAAAACATTGGGTTAGGGTGGGTTTTTCGGTTTGTGAAGCAGTTCGTAGTTTCTTGAAGACAGGTTACCTCCTCAAAGAATGGAATCATTCCTTGTTGGTTATGATTCCAAAGCGGGATATTCCAGAAAATACTGGGCATCTAAGGCCAATAAGCTTGTGCAATACAGTGTATAAGTGTGCTTCAAAGTGTATGGTTGCAAGGTTGAAATTGGTTCTTCCCAGCATTATCTCACCTTCTCAACATGTGTTTATCTCTGGTAGATTCATGACAGATAATATTCTTCTGAGTCACGAAGTTATCGAAAAAATTAATGGGCATCGTCGAGGGGGGACCTACCTTGCTTCGTTAAAGATTGACATGAGCAAGGCATATGATAGAGTGCACTGGGCGTTTCTTCTTCAAATTCTACGAGCGTATGGGTTTCCGCAACATTGGATTCAGTTAATCTATCAGTGTATTTCAACAGTATCTTACAAAGTGTTAATCAATGTTCATACTTCAGATCAGTTTAGACCAAATTGCGGAATTCGTCAAGGTGATCCCTTATCCCCCTTTCTCTTTCTCTTCTGCATGGACATTTTGTCTCGAATGCTTCAATTAGGAAATGATTTAAAGCAGTTCAAAGGTATTAACATAACAAGGGGAACCCCGCAAATGACCCACCCATTTTTTGCGGATGACGCTCTTCTTTTCTTCACTGCTACTAAGGATAGTTGTTCTGTTATTTCTAAGATCCTCCAACGGTTTTGTGGGATTTCTGGTCAACAACTAAATTTGCAAAAATCCCTCTTTAAAGTTAGTCCTAATACCCCCCAGCTGAGCGGCAAAATTTCAAAGACATTTTGAGAATAGATTTGGTCCAGAATTTTGGAACACATTTAGGGGTTCCAATTGATCTTGCGGGGAAAAAACACACTAATTTCCAATTTATGGTGGATAAGGTTGCAGGGAAAATCTCCGCATGGAATTCGTGCTGCCTATCTCAAAGCCAAAAATTAGTCTTGATTAATTCAGTTCTAATTGCTATGGCTTCTCATGTTTTTAGTTGTTTGGAAGTTCCTGTGTCGATTACGACACAATTGGACTCTATTATCACTAGGTTTTTTTGGGCTGGTAAAGCTAGCAAGGGTATGCATTGGGTGAAGAGGAACATTCTACATTTACCTCGAGGGCTTGGGGGTTTGGGAATTCGGAGTTCGTCTTGCCTTAATAAAGCTTTACTTATGAAGTTAGCCTAGAGATTACATAGTAAACCCAATTCTATGTTGGCTGAGGTTGTTAATAAAAAATTTGTTAAACCCCTAAAGACTGGAATTCAAGCTTCTTTGGTTGGTCGTGGTTTGTCTTTGGGTATGCGAGGAATTGGAAGAGCCAGCAACCACATTCTTAGAGGTTGTATTTGGAAAGTTGGTAATGGGAAGAAGATTGTGGCAGGAAGAGATAAATGGGTGAATGGTGATACACCCGTTTTTAGCTCTACGGTTACTCTCAGGCAGGCTAAGGATTGGAAGGTTCATCATTTCATCCTTCCTGCGGGTTCGGGTTGGAATCATGGGGAAATTAATTCCTGTTTCGAGTTCTCCGACGCTCGAAGAATAGTAGGTATGGAACTTCCTTCTGATGAGGCTGAAGATTTCCTTTACTGGAAATTTCATAAATCGGGGAATCTAACACTTAAAACAGCCTACGCTATGCTAGCAACAGAAGTTGCAAATGAACTTGGCTTTGATATAGGGAATGGTGATTTCAAGACCTTATGGTCTATGAACATTCTTCCTAAATGGAAATTGTTCTTGTGGAAACTTCTTCATAATGGTATCGCTACTAAGGTTAATCTTGGGCAAAGAGGTATTCAACATTCTATGATGTGTGATCTTTGTGGTATGGGGGATGAAGATAATCAACATCTCTTCCGGTTTTGTGATTTAGCGCAACAAGTTTGGAGGAATGGAGCGTTAGTAATCCATTCAGAATTCAACGAAACTATGTCTTTCAAAGAGTTGTTTCTGTTTTATATCCGACTATTCCAACGTCAGGATGGCAAGAATAGCCCAAGATGTATTTATTTTATTAGTACTCTTTGGGGTTTGTGGTTATCTAGGAATAACCGCATTTTTAGGAAGGAAGCTACTACTGTTTCAGCTGTTCTCGCTTTCATTAAGATTGGCCTGGATCAACATGGAATTCTGCAAGATCAACGTAAACCTTTTTTAAGGTTTATGCATACATCAGAGGTGATTTCTGTTTTTCCTCCAGGGTTTTCGAGGGTCATTTTAGTTGGAGCGGAAGATCATGGTCCAATTACTACCATCGTGATTGATGGTTCGTGGCACAAAAACACTAGGAATGCAGGTATGGGTTGGTGTCTTGACAACCAATATACTCCGAGTGATAGAATTCTGGGAGGAGCTCAATTTGGTTCTGCGGATTCTGCTCTTCAGACAGAGGTTACGGCATGTCTTCTTAGCTTACGTTGGGCTGCTGAGGCTGGGATTGGAAGAGTTACAATTTTTTCAGACTCTCAACGACTGGTTGATTTGCTAAGATCGGATGATGTGACAGACATTCAACTCATTTGGACGCTTGCTGAAATTAGAAGGATTGCCAAAAACTTTAACTGGTGTTGCGTCAACAAGGTAGATCGGGAACGAGTTCAACATGCTCATGACCTGGCGACAGCGGCTTCTACTCTTCTTTTGTCCTTTATTAATTTTCCGTCTCTTTCTAGTTGTCATTAGTTTGTTTGTTTAAGCTAATGTCAAAAAAAAAAAAAAAAAAAAAAAAAAAAAAAACAATTTTCTTTTACGTAATTTTTTTTTTAAAAAAAAAGTCGGATAACACACTAGTTGTTAAATCACGTGTATGATACCGAATGTAAAGATTGAAAAGGGACGGATGATAAATGTGTTCATACCGGTATTAATGCAATCCAAAAAGATCCATCAGGAGCAAGATTGATATTATCAGGTGCACCTGGGAGATTATCTATGAATATCTCTGTCTTCCCCTGCATATCCCCTTGTAGCCAATACTTTAAGCATCTGGACCTGGATTTTTATTTTTTGGATAAAATTGACCAATTGAGATGCAAGTTATAATTAAAATTAAATGTTTAATTAAAAAGCGGACTTAATTAAATAGCAAGCTGGTTTAGTAATTAGCTTCTCATTGGGACAGAAACTAGCTAGAAATTAAATTAGTTTAAAACATTATGTGGCATGACAAACTACTTACTTCAATGGTTGCATTTAGGGACTTGCTTGCAATTTCCAAAACTTTCAAACAAGTAGCTAAACCATTGGAGCAATTTTGTTAAATTAGTTAGACAAAGCAAATTAGCTCTGCCAAGCTAATTAGCTTGAAAAAATACAACTACTTTATTTTCCTAATTATTAGGAATGTAAACGTAAGAATAGAATAAAAAAAATTAATAAAGAAGTTAAACAAAAATCAAGCTACTTGCTAACCATTGGAGCATGTTGTAGCTAGAAAATGTTGTTGCTTGAAAAATTGATGTGGCATATCAAACTACAATGATATTAGCTAGCCATTAAAGATGCTCTGCTTACTATTGTAGTCGTAGGTTTCAATTTCACATTAATTTCAATTTTATTTTAATTATAATTCATCACCCAATTGGGCAGTTTTTTTCCCAAGCTAAGTTATCAAAATCACTTCAATAGTTAAGATAGTAGCTTGAGACTTTTGCATATTGCAAACAAGTCCCTAACTACGGCCATTGGAGTTGTTGTAATCTAGATGTCCGGAAACAAAAGTGTCACGTTTTATGATGTATATAATGGTTTATGATTAAAAATCTACCTTACATGCCACTACTTGAATGATGGTCATGTTTTATAAACGTAAGGACATGACAAGTAAAAACTAATTCGGGACAGAAGAATAATATAAGATATCGCGATAAAATTGATCATCCTCACTTCCATGTTTCGCATACCAAAAGGAAACTTTGGTCAGTTGAGAGAGCTACTCCATTTGCAAAGAAGAGATTGTCTAACAATAATGATGTCTCGTTGGCTTGAGGATTGAACTTAAGAAGTTGGCCGTGAGGCTTTGCTTCTAATAAATCAAGGTACCAATTGTGGAGACCAAACTTGGTGCTTGCTATGCTAAAATACAAGCTACCATCTTTTCCTTCTATCACATCATCTGCAAACCTGTTTTCATAATACTTTTTTCTTACGTATAAATCATAAATATAGTGAATAAAAAGTGTGTGAATAGTGAAAAAGTTAAAATTGGTGCACGTAACTAAGAACGGAGGAAAAATAGCAATAGGTTTTGTTCTCTTCCCCTTCTCCTTATTGTTTATTAGATCAGATCAAAAAACTCAGACCAGATAGGACAAGACTAAAAAACACTCACAAAATATATTCAAACCAGATCTGACCAGGTTATAAGCTAAAAAAATCAGTTCATATCAGGGGAAGAGAACGAGGCAATGATCTACTTGGGCTATGGTTGGAAAGTATCAAAGTACTTGTTGGCAAAATGTATGGACACTTTGGTCCAAAAGTTGGCTTAACTCTAATTTTCTTGGTACACATGGGCCTAACAGAAGTCCTTTTTGGTATTCAATTAGGGGTGTCAAATCGGGTCATCGGATCGGTTTCGGATCGGTTATAAACGGTTCGGGTCCTGTCGAAATCGGATAATGTCAGGTGAATGTTTCTATCCGGGTCAATTCGGGTCGGTTCGGATAACTTCGGGTTCGGGTGAAGTCGGGTAATTAATTGTTTCGGGTTCGAGTCGGTTTCGGGTCGGGTAATTTCGGTTCGGCTAAATCTCGGGTTCGGTTTGAACCGGTTCGGGTTAAAAACGGTTTTGTGTCGGTTTATTTTGGTTCGGGTCTAGTTTGGTTCGGGTGCATATCGGATACGGTTGCATTTTGACCGGTTTACTGCGGGTACGGGTCATGTTCGGATCGGATAAGTCTCGGGTTCGGGTGAATGTCGGATTCACTTAATATTTTAACCGGTTTACTGCTGGAATGTGTCATGTCTGGATCGGATAAAATCTCGGTTTCGGGTCAAGTTTGGATCGTGAGTCTCGGGTTAGGGTCAAGTTCAGATCGGTCATACCTCGGATCCGGGTCAATTACATATTGAGTTTGCGGTTTGAGCTAGGATCGGGTTGGTAGTATTCTTATGTTTAATGGATCGAGTAACTATTGAATTCACTATCAAATCATATCGCTTTATTATTCTAATATCTCATGCCAAATAATGAATTTTTAGAATTCTACTTCCTCCGTCCAAAATTAACCTTTACACTTATCAAGATTCGTTGACACTAAATTTTACGGAGTAGAAGATAAGTTATTGTTCATATAAATATTAATTTATTGTAAAAGTAGACGTGAAATGAGATAGTGAGATTCTCCGTATTATTTATTGAAATATAAATGTGGTAGAAGATAGTGTCATAGTGGAGTGTTAATACTTGTTTCCATAAAACTCACCCGAAGGATTGACATTACTTATTGCTTAAGAAAAAAAATGGGATAGAAGATAGTGGAGTGTTAAGTAAAATAAATGTGATAGAAGATATCTAAATTAAGTAAAAGTGAACTTATAAAGTTAAATTTAGACAATTAAATATCCCAACAATGAATATTGTAATTGTCTGAAGGTTACATTTTCGCTCTAACGTAATAATGATTAACAAATGTTTTGAAGTATAATATTTGTAGAACCAAACTTCATCAACTAAGTTCTTGGTTGATTAAATAATACTGAAATGGGAAGACCAAAGATATAAAAAACTAGTATTGTAATTTTTAATTAATTTCATGCTGTTTTATAATGTTTAAGACCTTTAATTATATGGGAATAATGACAATAAATTAGCTATGATATGACAAAAATGTGTATATCGAGTTGGAGTTTAGGTAATTAATAGTTCACTTGTTTAGGTGAGTCATATTAATAATGAGTAGACTAAATTTTAGTTGGATCAAATCGGATAGAATAAAATCGAGTATGGGTAGTTACTTTTTGGCTATCGGGTTAAATCGAGTCGGGTTATTTTTGGATGTCGGGTAGATTCAAGTCGGATAGGTGATAATTCGGTTGAAAGTCGGTTTCGGGTTCATTCGGATCGGGTCAAGAACAATGCGGGTTAAATCGGATATCGGGTTTTATCGGTTCGGGTCGATTGCAGTTGTTATCGGGTAAAATCGGATTTCGGATTGCTATCGGGTCGGATGCGGGTTCGGTTTGGTTAAAGCTAATCGGGTACTAATCGGGTTACGAGTCTCCTCGGGTTGTTAGCGGATCGGGTTCGGGTCTTTGATTCACGGGTCAAATCGGATTTCGGATCAATGTCGGATCGGTTCGGATCTGATTCAAGAGCCTCTACTTCTCGGATATATTCGGTTCGGATGTCGGTCGATTTCGGTCGATTTCTCGGATCGGGTCAATTTTTGACAGCCCTATATTCAATATTCATTTTCCCCGGCTCTTCCCCCATGGGCTATCCTTACTCATTATTGACCCATCTTGTATTTTTTTTACAATGATTGACCCATATGTTGATTTTGCTGATATTATATTGAGGCAACTAATAACATATAAAATTCTTTCTACAAATTTACTTCCAATTAAATTGTCTAACTTAAACCTTAGTATATTGTGAATACCAATTTGGTGAACATTTCAAATGTAATTGTGAACTTATAGTGTATATTGGGTTTAAACTCACAAATGTAGTTTGAAATTATCTACGTCAGTAAGTCACTACGTGTGTTTAATGACTTGTGAGTTACGGAGTGTAGGTTAAGAGACGAATCAATTGGTTTATGTTGTAAGAGCTCACGTTTGTTTATGTTGTAAGGGGCCACGAATTATAGAAGAGCGATCGGTACATAATTTGAGGTGATCAAACATGTTGTACTATGTATATTATTGCCATCTAGTTATTGTCCATCCAACAGATTGATATTCCACCACGACGTACCATAGCTTGGAACCGTTGAACTGCGAAACTAAAGTTGTTACTCCATCTTCATCAACCCTAAGCAAACCCTAAATTCAATAAATACAGAATTATATGTTAATCATCTACGATTTTGCTAAATTAATTAATAATTGACAAATTAAAACCATCAAAGAAATAAAACCCTTATACATATGCAATATTTAAGGAACGGATGAAGTATATAACCTGTCGAGTGTCACAAACAACAATACCACCTTGATCCAAGGCAGTCATTCCAAGCAAAGTGGTACTATTAACCCACTTCCAACTTTCCAACAATGAACCATTTTTGTGCAATCTTTTGATCCAACCATCTCTACTAGCTGTGTATAATGTCCCATGCTTATCCACACACACATCTTCTGGGTCCTTCACAAGCCCTTCTCCTATCTTTGTCACTTCCTATATATATTGGTCCGAATTCAAGTATTACAAAGAAGAAATAAAAGACTTATCAAATTAATTTCATAAAAAGAACAATGATATAAACGAGATTTTTTTATTCTAGATTTGAAGATGTTGTAGATGTCGATCACCTTCCAAAACTTAATTTTATTAAAACAAGACGGTAATTTAAGGCTTTGTTCCCCTTAGAATAAAATAAGGATCCGTTCGCTTTAACTTTTAAAATATATATATTTCAGAACAAAGGACTAATCAAGTTAATTGCACAAAAAGAACAATGATGTGAATGAGATTTTTTTATATAAAGGACTAATCAAATTAATATCACAAAAAGAACAATAATGTAAACGGGATTTTTTATTCTAGAATGAAGATGTAGATGTCGCTTTCCAAAAACTAAATTTATTAAGAAAGAGGCAAGACGATAGTTTAAGACCTTGTTCTGATCGAAATAAAATATAAAATAAGGGTATGTTCACTTGAACTCAAACAAAAATCAGAGTAATCAATCCAATTACGAAATAAAGTGTCAAATAGCAATTGATTTTAATAATACCACTGTTAAATAAGTAGAAATAAGATGAATCATAAAAATAAAAAGTAAGAGTCAATCTTAAAAATTTGTTGTATCCGATATAATTTATTAATTCCAGTTTATAAGTGGTATTCTTAAAAAAAAATCAGATACTAATTAGTAAGTGTATATGACCCTACAGTTAAATAATCTCTTTTTTTTTTGGTGGAAAAGAGGGTAAGTCCCAACAATCAAATAATCTTAATAACTACTCCCTCCGTCCCGGAATACTTGACCTGTTTTCCTTATCGGGCCGTCCCTTAATACTTGACATGTTTCTAAAAATGGAAATATTCTAACAATATTATATTGTTTCTCACTCCACCCCTATTAACCCACCTACCCCCTACTCCATACAAAAAATAATTAAAAATTCAACCCCTACTCTCACCCAACCCCACCTCTTAACCCACCTCCCACTAACTACATTAAAATAATACCCCACTATCAACTACTACCTATTAAAATAAATAAGTCAATTCAAGTCCCTTAAACTCTGTGCCGGTCAAACCGGGTCGAGTATTCTGGGACGGAGGGAGTACCTTTATTATTTTGAGTTCAAATCGAATCTTAAGACGAGCAATTTAAAAATCAAGCTTGTCATATGGAAACTTTGTATTCACTTAATTAAAAATCTTAAAAATCAAGTTAAAACATTGATTACCTGTAAATGAGTGTTGGGAGGAAAGAGGGAGTTAACTAAAGAAGATGAAGGGACGTCAAGTAATTGAGGTGAAATGGGTGAAAATAAGTATATATGAAGAGACAAAGCTACTAAACTTCCTACCAAGAAAAATGCAAGAAAAGTTATTGATGATTTTGAATCCATGGTTACTTATGACTTATGAAAGATAGATATCATATGACAAATTATCAAGCAATTATTTCTTAGCTTGATGATAAAAGAAACCTAAGATGTGGTGTCAAATTAAAGACTCAACAAGTTCTATTTTTAGACATATGTTTGAAATGTACAACTCTTTATTGGTCCCCGACCTTCTCAATGTCATTTTTAGAGGCATCTTTTAAACTTATTATCGTGTCGTCCCTTAATTTTTAAGGTAGATTTAGCCTACGTTTTATTTGGTTTTGGATCCTCTAGAGTTCTAAAATAACTCTGCAAGGTAGAGTTTGAGCATATCAAATGAAAAATCAATGGTTCATATATTATCTTTCCGAAATTCCCCCTATTTTTTCTCATCAATATGAGCCATTGCTTTTAAAATGTATGGTTTAGATACAACTCTAACTTGTTCTATTCACATGATTTCACCTCTTTTTTTTCGAACTTATATTATCTAAATTTAATTGAATTTATCTAAACTTATATTATCTAAATTTAATTATA
Source organism: Spinacia oleracea (assembly GCF_020520425.1). Classification (NCBI taxonomy): domain Eukaryota; kingdom Viridiplantae; phylum Streptophyta; class Magnoliopsida; order Caryophyllales; family Amaranthaceae; genus Spinacia; species Spinacia oleracea. The sequence continues at coordinate 13,285,700 of NC_079488.1, read as the reverse complement.
ATTTGTACTTAGGTACATAACCTTTACTTTTTCTGAAGTTAAGTAAACTTATCTAAACTAATTTTCCTGAAATAAGAGTAAATAAGGTAAATAAAATAGAGCTTTATTGTAGTATTGTCTCTTAATCTTTACGGTTGATTTATTATTGTTTTATCCTTAATCTTTTTTTGGAAGGGGAAAGTAAGCTAGTATATCATTAATCAATGGACGAAATGTCCAATGTTATTGTGTTATGATTTATTATTGTGTTAATCTTTTTTTGGAAGGGGAAAGTATCCTTGATTTATTATTGTGTTATCATTAATCAATGGACGAAATGTTCAATGTTACATACGGGGCAATCTCTTGAGGTCCTGAGGACAATGATTTCCCAAGTTTGTTCGATGCCAAAAATTCTCTATCAAATATTATAGCCATTGTCATCCCTTAATCTTTACGGTTGATTTATTATCGTGTCGTCTTTTTTTTTTTGAGTACTATCTACGTAGTAAATTTTATTGTCGTGTTGTCTCAGGGTGCGTTCTATTCACTTGATTTTCACTTATTTTTTTCGAATTGAACTTATCAGAACTCATCTGAACTTATTTTAGTTATAAGTTATACTTGGTCGACCTTTATTTTTCCTGAACTTATCTGAACTTATTTTTCCTGAAATAAGTAGAAATAAGGTGAACAGAACAGAACCTTAATCTTTTACTGTTAATTCGGTATGAAGTTATGAACTCATTAAAATTGGATATCCTCTTACTAGTAGTTTTATTTTCCGTCTTCCCATCTTTTTCCATCCGTCGACCGTCACTCTATTTAAGTGGGTATGCTTGAAGATTTTGTCATTATCAGTTTCCATTTTTGTTTTGAATTAGACAATTTTCTAGAATCTTAAATAAAAACATGCTCGTAAGTAGTATGTAAAATATTAGAAATATTATTTCTAGACAGATGGAGTATTACAGCTGTCATGATTGATACCTTTTTATATTTTTGTTTTCATTTTTGGATTAACAATCAACAATCCGTTTATCCGCTGAAGCTCTTGTTGATGAAACAAAAACAAAAGGAGGGAAAATAGAGTAAAGTCCACATGAAAAGAATATAGAATTTCATACGCTGTGAATTCTTTTTGGGTGCAAATAAGCCATAAAGGCGGGGATGAGAATTGATCCTGATAGAAAAGCTCTAACCATACCTACTGAGCTATCCCGACCCCACTCTCATACTCTGTGAATTGGAGTCCGTAATTGGAGTACTTGTTTGAAAAAGTGGTAGGAGGGTCTAGTGGGCACAAACAGAGACAAAGACAATGTTAGGCTCAAGAGGGACGGGGCCATGGGCATGGCTAAAGATGGTCGTGGGTCGAGTAGGGTCCGGCTTCATGCCGAGCCCCACGGGTTGTATGTCTAACGGGCCGGGACTAAGTCAGCCCCACTTTGTATTGTGTCGGGTCAGGCCATGCCAAAAGGTTCAAAACATGGACTAGGCCCACGGGAGATCGTGTCGGGCCGGATTGACCCGTCGTGCCTGAGCCTATTTTTTAAAAAATTTAGTGTGTCTTGTCGTGTTTTTTCCAAAAAAAAATGCGGCATAGGCCCGGCCCACGCGTTCATGCTCGTGCCGGATTATGCTTCTTTCATGCCCGTGCCGGATTATGCTTCTTTCATGCCCGTGCCGGGTCGGGCTCGGGCTGACTCGGCCCACGACCATCTTTGGGCATGGCCCCTGTCACAATTGGATTATATATATACATTGCAGCAAAGCATAATGCATATAATGTGTTTTGGTTCAGTAATCAAGGCGAAGTTCTTAACGGGGGTTTTGGGTTCGAGTTAAGACCTACTATCTTTTAAGTTTTTCTTTAATTTTTTTTCTACTTTAATGCTATTTCAATTATGTTGTGTATATTTTTTTTAAATATTTTGTGGAGAAATTAGAGCATACTAATTATTACGTCGTATGTTTTTTAGAGGGAAGCAGACAAGTTATTTCAAAAGCATTCACATAAATTTCCATGATGTCAATATTGTCATGACCCTGTAAAATCTGGTCCCCGTAAAAATGAATTTTTGGCTTCATCCATAGGTACAAACACGCACGCCAACCTTGTTCAGTTCAGTCATGGGTCCATCACTCATGATTGTACGTGTATTGTGATTATATTCTTTAAATTCAAGTAACGAAGCTTCACAAGGCAATGATGAGAGTCATGAGACTATGGAAGAACTAGTGATACACACACTTACACTAAGAGAATCCTAGTACTATTGTGTCTTTAATGTTACTTTGTTACGATAGCAAAGAGGGAATTTCCAGGATATTGCTCAGAAGATTGTTAATGAAGAAACACATGCATAAAAAGAACTTACGATTTTTACTCCTTGCACGTGTGCACATACGTTGCATTTTTTACTAAGTGACAAGAAAACTGAAGAAGATTATGTTGTAACGGAAGTAAGAAATATAATTAAGAACACAAAGATTTAATGTGGTTAACTAACAATATGTTAGCTACATCTATATACCTGAGTGTTGGAAACAATGCAAAGAAAGAGTTTTATTATATTGTGAAAAAGTCCCACATTGGTGGAAATAAAAAGTAGCCTTTTCAAGTGTAGTATTTAAAGAAAAGGATTTTGTCCCACATGGAAAGAAAATGAACTTTTCTCCTTGTTTAAATATAGGGAAGCTCCTTGTTTAAATATAGGGAAGTGTTGTTTACTTCTTGAAGTGTTTCCCCTAGTGGTTTGGGCTAGGAAGGGTATCCCCACTCGCACGCCGCCGTCCGTCCGGCTGGTTCGTGGCACGTGCGCGGTGTGGTAGGGCCTTCTTTTTGGGCCAAGTCGTAACTGACGGTCCAGTTATTATGAGACCGTTCAGTTACGTAGCTCACTCCACATTTTTAATTAAAAACGTAACGGTCGCATTTATTACGAAAACGGTTCCATGATTTCCGCTTCCGTTTTAATTCAGATTTTCGGTTTTGATTTTGAATATCTGATTTTATTCACCAATCAATTCTGATTTTATTCACTAATTAATTCTCTGAACTTCGGTTACAGTTTTGGACTCCCTATAAAATCAGTTGGGCAGTTCAATTTTGAGACACTGAAAAAATCATTCTACCCTCTATCTTATTCTGAGCATATTATGAGTTCCTAATTAGTTTTATTCGAGTGCACGTTAAAACGAGTTGCTGTGTAAAATCTTGGGGGGCAACGCCTATTACGATTGCACCATAGTCGGGGCGAATTTTGCTTCTAAGACAGTGTTTCGTAACACGTCACAGCTTTATTCACATCAAATATTCGGCCCACATTTTATTCTCATTTTCGGATTTTCAGTAGCATTTCCTACACCGAGTAGATGAAAGTTTTATTGATCTTGAAGAGTGCATGAAGATTACAAAATACGACTAGATTATTACCTAAAGATTTTATATAGTACTTTTATCTAGATAGATGCAGAAAATGCCTAGAAAATAGGCCCAAGATAATGACCCTAAATCATGTTGCGTCGCCCATGGACCCTAACTCGCTGATCGGGCAGCGAGATTCCCGTGTTGAATTGTTCGAAGAGGATTTGACCGATTCAAGACATATTCTAACAAAATAATTTTTGGCCGCGTTTGTTGGAAAAACTAAAGTGGATTTATTGGACATAAGATGAACTGAATTAAAACGAAAAACTTGAACCATAAATCTTAAAGAATAGGGCTTTTGTCTCTAAAGATGGGATGATGATAGAAGTACACAAGGTGTGCAAGAGCATCTTGCACACCACCACTTATAATATGCCACCTCAATTTTAAAAATTCTTCTATTTTGAAAATTTCAAACTGAAATTTGAAATGTGTTTTGAAATTTTAATTTTGAATTTCAAATTTGTTTTAAGTTCTCAACAATCAGCAATTAATTATCTTTAATTCCCCATAAATGCAATGAGTGCATTCCCCATAAAGGAAACGAGTAACCAAAAAATCATCTAATATTTTGATCTTTTTCATGACTAAAATGATCCTGTAAAATAGTTTTGATCCGCAATTAAAAAAATTTGGTTATTTATCCTCTTGAGAAGAATCGAACACGGGTTTGCGCAGATAGAGTAGATGTTGTAACAGCTTAGTAGTGACCGTTGTAGCAAGGGGTATCAGCACGTAAGTCATTGCAAACATAAATCTTTTAATCTAATTTTACCGAGTTTGAGAATTCTACATATGATTTATGTAAAGGTGAAATGATCCTTTATAATCGTAGATAATATTATAACACATTTTATAATCGTAGATAATATTATAAGACATCTAATTTTACCGAGTTTGAGAATTCTACATATGATTTATGTAAAGGTGAAATGATCATTTATAATCGTAGATAATATTATAACACATTCATGTGTTCTATCTATCTTTTCTAATCTTGGTGGTGGGTCATGATTTTGTATTATAACAAGAAGTAAACAACTTACTGGGTAGATGTTTATGAAAATGTTAGGAGTTACACATCTATTTTACTTGAGTTTTTAGCGGCGGGTGAAGGGTGACTTTTAGCGGCGGCTTTAGGGTTCATTAACTAAATTCCATCCCCAGAATTTAATCGCGCCGATGCCCAAAAACAAATTTCTCTCTTCGATAATCGCCACCTTCATTTTCCTCCTCCACAGACAATCGAAAATTGTGGTGGTGCTATTTTTTGGGCGGATTCATGGTGGTTACTTGCAATTGATAAATCCCAAATTAACGAATTTGCAATTGGAATTGGAATGTCCCAAATTTATGAATTTGCAACAAATCCCAGATTAATAAAATCAGATTTAATAAATTAACAATTTATACTGCAACATAAAATCTATAATTGTAATTGAAGTTCAGATTAATCTTGGAAACGCAGAATCAGATTTCCTTTGTTCATGCTCAATAAAATATATAATGTATTTAGAGGATCATTTTATTGCCATCTAACACAGTAGGATGTAATTGAAATCTTATCATAAAATCTATAATCATTCTTGTTGTATACTTTGTATTGTAAATATTCAGGTGCTGATACCCCTTGCCAAGATGGTCACCAAGACGCACCTTGATTATGTACCCTGCACCCGTGTTCGAATCCTTGCAACTGCGTAACACAATTTTTTTTTAATCTGAATAGATAATTATACGGGATCATTTTATCTTAGAGAAAATCAAAAGCGAAACTGAAATAACTTATTAAAATAAATACAATAAATATATTTATGATATTGTTGTAGATGTGCTGATACCCCCTTGCCATATTGGTCACCGCAATACATTATCTTATAGAGGCCCTGTGTTCGAATCCTTGTAAATGCATAACACAAAATTTTTTTTAATCTGAATAGATAGTTATACGGGATCATTTTATCTTAGAGAAAATCAAAGAACTATTCATTGGACTACACGCCGAGTATGATAAACAAAAATTATGTACAAGGAACTATTTATTGAACTTCCGATCCTAAGAGTAAAGTTTTTAAAATAATTTTCTAGAGTAAATATAAATCCAATGTTATATTTCCAATATACCTCTTTGATAATAGGGACATTAAATATTCGCGTACTCCCGATAAAAGTAACAAGTTACCAAAAAATTGTACGGAGTAGAACAAAATTAGCTCAGTTCTCTGATTTCTTTATCACTAAAATGATCTCGTAAATGATCTGTGACAAATTCAAATAATATGTTATTTCCTTGTAAATAATCATGGTGGCAAGCAACGACTCTTTATCACTCACTAAAATGATCCCTAAACCTACTATAACCTGATGACATTTTAATTTTTTATCTATTTAGATTCAGATGATTTCACAACAATTATTGATTTTTCATTCAATTATAACATTTGTGTACCGTTATACAATTAGGTTAGCGTAAATAAAATATATATATATAGCTTAAAACAAATCGAGGTGATTTCTAAACAATTATTTAAATATGCGTGTACCGTTATAAAATTAGGTTAACATAAATAAAATATATATAACTTGATACAAATTATTGTCATACGAACATTTTCGCGTATTATTAAATATTATTTTTTACTATCAATTTGGGTTTTCTTAAGATCATGACTTATATATTTTTTTTTTAAATTTAATATTTATATTAATTATTTGTTATAACCAATGTTGATAAACAATATGGATAATAAATGTTGTGTTAGTCCACATAAAAAAACTTTACGGCTGCACATAACATGAAATATAGGCGTGAAAAAATAACTCATACTATATATAGTTAAATGATACTTATAATTATATGTTGACGATTTTTACACTAAATTTAATAATTTCTATAAAAGCAATGAGTTACCCAAATAACATTCCAATTCTATAAATATGATTTTTTTTATTAAAATGATCCCATAATTGATTTGTTAATATTTGCAACATAATTTTTATTTTTTTTATTTTTTTATATATAGGACTTAGATTGAAATTATTTCTAAACAATTATTTATTTTTCATTCAAATTATAATATTTGTGTAACGTTATACAATTAGGTTAATGTAAATAAAATATACGGAGTATATAACTTAAAAAAATTTGAGATGATTTCTAAATAATTATTTATTTATTTGTGTACCATTATTAAATTAGGTTAGCATAAATAAAATATATATAACTTGACACAAATTATTGTCGTACGGACATTTTTCGCGTATTATTCAATATTGTTCTTTACTATCATTTTGGGTTTTCTTAAGATCATGACTTATATTTTTTTTAAATGTAATATTCATATTAATTAATTGTTACAACCAATGTTGATAAACAATGGGGATAATAAATTTTGTGTTAGTCCCCATAAACAAACTTTACGGCTACACATATCACGAAGTATAGGCGGTTAAAAATAACTCATATTATTCATAATGATACTATATATAGTTCAATGATACTTATAATTATACATTGACGATTTTTACACTAAATCTAATCATTTCCATAAAAGTAACGAGTTACCCAAAATATATTCTTAATTCTATAACTATGATTTGTAGTTTATTAAAATGATCCCATAAATGATTTGTTAACATTTGTAACATAATTTTTTATTATTTTTTATTTTTTTATATAGGATTTAGATTGAGATGATTTCTAAACAATTATTTATTTTGATCAAAGTTTTCCGAATTTTTGGGAGTGGTATATTTTACGTAAATCTATTGTTTTTAATAGGACCACAAAATATTTAGTTTTGAACACAACAAATACAATTAACATGATGTTAATTTTAGGAGGGGTTTGTTTTACATATAATCTCTTTTGTGTAAATGATCAAAACAATCAACTTTTTACATATAACATGATTTTAGTTTCAGAGAAGGGTTTATAGTACATAGAATATGTTTTGTTTTTAAAGGATCAACTATAATTACTTTTGAACACAACAAATAAAATTCATAATGATTTTGGTTCATCAATTGAAAGAAACGTGGGATTTTTAATAAATAAAATCCTAACCTATTGTTAAGATTCGAACACGGGTGAATGTTAGACAAAAGCGTTGAAGTTACCACCACTATGACAAGGGGTATCAGCACGTCTACAATTACAATACCAATTTATACGACTTATAAAAATCAATGATCCCATAAAAAGATGTCATTTTTTAAAAACATTGTTTTTGCTAGAGCCAGGATTGGAAGGCATGTTGATCGCAAATATATTGAAGTTCAAGCGGTAAAGCAATGACCATAAGTCCATGATGACAAAGGGGTATCAGCACGTTAACATTTGCAACATAAAACATTTTTATCTATATGGAGGGAGTATGATTTTAGTTCTTTTAATCATATATATATTTTTCAAATTCTGATGGTATCAATTAACAAATCACCTCTTCGTGTAATACAATAAAATAAGAAAATAACTTCATCACGAATGAATTAAGTCGTGAAAGCTTTCACTTGACAAATGAATTAATTTCATCACGAGAGTCTTCACCACGTCGAATTATGAACCCAAGTTGATTCCTGATGCACAAAGGGTAATTCAGATAAATTTGTTTTATTTTTATTTTTTGATGAATAAGTTCAACAAACACGAGTTTATTTTTTGACGGGGTGTTTTAATTGTGAAATATCTTGTTAATAAATGTTGCATTTGAAGAGATCGTGTTTTAATTTGTGGGATCATTACATGTATACTGAAATCGGAATACATACTGTTTATGAACTTCATTAGCTATCGTATCTTGTATAAAATTTTAGGTAGCCCACTATGATGTGCTGATACCCCCCGTTAAATTGGTTACTTGATTACCCTTACACTAGCTAAACCCGTGTTCGAACCTATGTGGTTGTTGAAAAATAATTTATTTTTTCCCTATTCATTTGTTTTTTATTTTAATGAGTATTTTTTATACAAATTCTACAACCAAAACACATTTAGGAGTATTGTCTATACAATTTCTAGAATCAAAATCATAACTTAATAAAACAGGTTTATTGCTATACAAAAGGTTCAATATTGTCACTTCCAATTCATCATCTCCAAATTCGTAAAAGACGAATAATAGTTACATCCATTGCAATATTAACTATTTTTTCCAGCCATTGCAATAGGTCCAGCTTTTGTCACTTTCAATTCATCACTCAACTGAAACACTATAATAAATATGATTGAAAATCTCTTAGTAATTTCATCAAACAGGTTATATGCATCACTAAATCCATGGAAGTTCTTTTAATGGCAGACTTTTATATGCCTCGAAAAAAAATTATAACTCATTTAGATAGTTAATGCATTAAAAAATGGCAGAAAATAGAATGAGAAATAGAAATTCAGAGGGTGGGAAAAATGAATCACATACTTTGCAGTTGCTTTAGCAATATAAACCAGAAAAAATGGCTCTTTGTAGTTCTCTTATTATTAGTGGAGGTGAAAGATGAAAATTTGAGGTGAAGAGGTGTTTGGCGCAAATATGAAAAATGGGTATTTTGGCGCAATTAAATTCCGCTCAAAGAACAGAATGGCGCAAATGGCTGAAAATATTTGCCGCCCAAAAAAAATATTTCAGAAAGCTTTTCCCTCTCTTTTTTTAGTGGGATTTGTGAGATGGCATTGTGTAATTGGTGGTGTGCAAGATACCTTTGCACACCAAGTGTATCCCTAGCCTTTTCCCTAAATATGATAATGACCGGTTCATATGTGCATGACTTACATTTCCGAGGGGACCAAACTAGCTAGAAATTATTTCATTTGGGGACCGAACTAAACTACAATAAGGTTTCATATCGACAAATAATTGATAGAGAGTTTTTGGCTCATACTAGAAGATAATGAAAATTTTCGAGCACTAATTAAAGGTGTGAACTACCTTAAATCTTTGTATGTGTTTTAATTTATTCATTTATTTCTTCTCATAATTCCAACATCGAATTTGTCATACAAATCAACTTTCAAACCTAAAAGGATCTTTCATTCATAACAAAAACAAAACCTAATTAATTAAACTAGTTTATGTGATCTTTTAAACTTTTGACTTGGAAGGTCAAAGATGCATGATATAGCTTAGTGATAAGAGTTATGTTAATGAAACGTTTAAAGGAATAATGTCAAATATTGTGTAATCTCGTATCATTCTCATTGATAACACACGTATATATAGTACAACTCAGTTACCTAAACCCTAGGTACACATTAGGTAACTTACCATAGTTAGGACTCTACAGAATATTCACAGAATAATATCTAATATCTTAACATATCTTAACATCCCCCCTCAAGGTGGAGCATGTAGATCTCGAATGCCCATCTTGTTCAAAAAAAACTCAAATTGCGCCTTCCCCAACGCTTTGGTGAAGATATCTGCTAACTGAACCTTCGTCGACACGTACGACGGACTGATGATCCCTTCCTTGATTGCATCTCGAATGAAATGACAATCTGACTCGATGTGTTTTGTCCTTTCATGGAACACCGGATTCTGTGCAATATGCAACGCAGACTGACTGTCGCAATACATCCTCATGCCTTGGTCGTGTGTCACCCCCAAGTCGCGTAGTAGTTGTTTCAACCACTTCAACTCACACGTCAGAGCTGCCATCGACCGATATTCTGCCTCAGCAGACGACCGAGAAACAGTATGCTGTTTCTTGGTCTTCCAAGAAACTGGCGACATACCAAGTGACACAAACCATCCAGTCACCGACCGACGCGTCATTGGACACCCTGCCCAATCCGAGTCGCACCACCCCTCCAACTGCAACGCACTGTCCGACCGAAGTAGTATACCTTGACCCGGACACTTCTTCAAATATCTCACTACTCGCAAAGCTGCTTCCCAATGTGCCTCCTTTGGTGCTTGCATAAATTGAGATAGGACATGTACAGAGTAGGCAACGTCTGGTCGCGTGACAGCCAAATAAACCAGACGTCCTGTAACGCCCCGACCTCTAAATCACTTATTAAGGCATAATTAGCAGCGGAATTAACCTAATTTGGTCGGGACATTACCTGCCGTAATTCTCTTTTGGAAGTTACAAGGCAACATCATACATAAGCCATAAAAACCTCAAATCTAATATAATAATCCTTTATATTCCCAAAATATAAGCACATAAATTACTAAAAGTCTTTAATTAAACTATTAAAACATTAAGCATAAACTAGGTGAATAATATAATAGTGAAGTTCCTCGCCACTACTCGTGTCCATCGTTCCCCGCAGTACCTAAAACGGAAAACAAAACGGTGAGCCGAAGACTCAGTAACGACTACCCTAGCAACGTAAATTCATTTCAACTCATTTTATTTAATAACACAGGGGAAATAGAATGGGTAAAACATTTAATAAAACATCATATTTAATTCATTCATAAACTTTTAATGAAAAACGTCATTCATAAACTTTTAATTAACATGCTAGTTGTCGGCAAGTACGAACCGTGAAGGAATTCTCCACTGGGCCTGGCCCATAAGAGCCTGGGCTCATCGTAACATGGGGCCTGGGCCCTGAGCCTGGGCTCATAAACCATGGGAGCCTGGGCTCGTAATCCATGGGTGGACAGGTGTCCGTGGTGCATGCATGACCGGTAGATAGGAAGATGGTAGTTTATATACCGCCAGACAAACCAGGTCTTTCACTTTCATTTATCATGTTTTATGTATTTTTACCAAGCCTTGGCTTGTATTTCAGTTGAAACAACATAACTCTTTGTAGATCATAAAGCATCATTTGGATCCTGGGATCCATAAAACATCTTTTCATTCGTGGCATCATAAGAACATCATTTTATGAGAAAACTCAATCAAATCATATTATAACGAATAATTCAAACAAATCATAATTCATTCCCACAATCCATAAAACACATCAAAACATTTAATTCATAAATTCAATCATAACGTCATAATTTCATAATACATTTATAAGGGGATTGCGGGTACTAGCAATAGCCGTTACCTCAATTCCATGATTGCTAGGCCTTTTTCCTTGGTTCGTTCGTCCTGAGCCCCGAGTCTAATTTCTTTCAAAATATTAAATTATTAAGTTAGTAACTCACCATTTTATGAATAATAAGTTTTATAAGAATTCATTTATAAGTAACGAATTTTAATAAAAACATAATTTCATAATTTAATGAAAATATTATTAATCGAAATACCAATCAAAATATATATTTATATTTCATAAATTGATTTACACAAAATATCATTTAAATTCCATTTTTAATAAACATGGTTAGTAACTTATTTTTAGTAAAACCGATAATAAAGTATATTTTCCTACCTAAAATAATAAACAATTTTATTAGTAATTATTTATATAAACATATATTGAAATACTTTAACAAATTTATTTAGAAAAACATGAAGGGTAAATTTATAAATCTGGAAATAGAGATAAGAATTGAGCTTACCAAAAACCCAAATGTTAGAATTGGGCCCAACACTTTTATTTTGGGTTTAATAGGGAAAGAATTCAAAAGTCAGGAATTGATTTCCTGGCTTCCTGAATGTCGAGAGAAAAAGAAAAAAAAGGAGAGAGGAAGCAGCAGCAGGGCACGAAGGAGGAGGAAAGGAAGGAGAGAACGGGACGCTGGGGTGGCTGTGTTCGGGCGGCGCAGCCGAGCAGAAACGCGCCAAAGGCGACGGTGGAAGGTGGCTCGCGGCGGTGAAACAGCGAAGGGGGGGGGAAAGTGGTCGCGTGAGCAGGGGAAAACAGGGGGAGTTTGAGGGGTTTCCGGCTAGTTCTGGGCGGCGGCTTGTCGGGATTTGTGGTCGGGGTTGGTCGGAGAGAGGGTGAGTGTGGCTGGAGGTGGTGGTGCGGCGTGGATGGTGTTGCGAGCAGGGAAAAGAAAAAGAAATAGGGGAGGCAGGGGAGTTCGTCCGAGGAGAGAGAGCAGGGGAGGTAGGGTGAGGCGTGGTGGTGGTTCTGGGACGTGGTTGCTGGTGGTGGTTTCAGTGGCAGCAGCCACTGAGGGTGGTGGTGGTTCGACAGAGAAGAGAATGGGAGGGATGATTGAAATTGTATTTTGTTTTTTTTTTTTTTTGTTGTTGAAATTCCATCTCAATTTTCTGGTTTTTGAAGACATGTAGATTGAAGAAGAAGCTGTAGTACTTGGAGCCCAAGGAAATGAACTTGGACTGAATTAGGGAGAAAGAGGAGTCAAGAAAGTAAGAAAATTTTCTGCTCATTGACTTGGTTGACACGTGAAAGAGGAGTAGAAGAGAGTTGTGTATTTTGGCTTTGAGTGTGCATGAGCATTTTCATAATTTTTAGAATAGGTAAAATTTTAGATTTTAGTTGCTATTTTAAGAAACTACTAAAAATAGAAATGTTTAGCTAAATTAATTGTTTATAAAAAAAATATCGTTAACGAAAAATAAATTTAGTTTCCGAATAAAAATAAGAACGTTAAATAATTACTTTAGTTTCCGAATAAAATAAATTTAGAAATCCGAAAATAATTAAAATTTAAAAAGTTCGTTAAGCTCGTAAATATGAAAATTAAATTATAAAGTGAAAAAATAAATCGTGTAGCAATATTAAAAATTCAAGCGAAATAAAACTTCGTTAATTAAAATAAAGTTCAAATTAAGGCTTTAAAACGATTTTAAGCTAAATAAAAATAATTAAGCATAATTAATCGAGTTTTAAAAATTCGGGGTATTACATTCTTACCCCCTTAGAAAAAGTTTCGTCCTCGAAACTTGAAAATTAGATTTATAAAATGTTTGTTGAAAATTGAAAACGCTCGAATAAAAGTATGATGTTTTATTTTAAAACCAATATCTCAAAATTTTATTTCAATCCCGACAATGTCTAGCCTTCATTCCGCCATCATCTTTTAGGACTCCGCTTCAACTCGAGACCTAGAATCGAAGAGTAAAGAATGCAAAAGGGGCAAAATTATATATTGATCCTTAATCGTCATTAAGGCCAATTACATTTCGCCATCGTCTTTCGTATCTCCACTTGATTTCATATAATAGGATCGAGGAGCAAAGAACATAAAAGGGGCAAACTTGTTAGCATAGACTAGGCTCCTATTTTACTTTGCGAGATCCTGTTTGAAAATATTTTCCACCAAAAGTAGTAGTTTTTAATGCAAAATTATAATTCTGAAAATATATGTATATATAATGAAAATAAATATTTATCTATCAATTGCAATACTCAAATAGTTGTAAAAGTTATTTATTATAATAATAATCTCGTACTCTGAGCTCGGGAGAACTTCCATTGGAGACGGCTTCCATGTATAAACATTAGTTATTAACAACACAATCATGCCAGCGTAAACATAATCCATAAAGCATATCGTAAAGAAATAATTCTTAATTGAAACGTGCACAATTAACATAAGTATAATATTCATATACTAGTGATGGTAACACATCTTAGTTTGAGACTCAATTAGCGCATATCGCTTCCGAAATTTTCATCATTAATTAACCTTATTCATACAACATCGTGATTCGTAAATCATATCGTTTTTAAGCGAATAATATTTCGTTTCCATTTGCTATTGGCTCCTTTGCTGCAGGAATCTTGTCGTTGACTTTCTTTATTCGATACGTTTTGATTTCGAACCCCGATCTTTTCTTCTACGTTGAATAACTTCGTCGACTATGTTCGTTGCAGGGGTTCCATTCCAATCACGTGGCTAGAAATATATCGTTAGACATACGACTTCATTACTTATCCTTAATATTTTAAATCAATGAATCTCGTATTTTGCAGATAACGCTAAGCCATCAAGTGTGCCTTTATTAGAAACAATCTAGCTCATAGAAAACTCAGTTCAGACTACCTGGTCCTATAGACATGTCATTTTGTCGATTCTCTACTCTCAACTCCATTGTATTCCTCAATCATTCATAATCCTTTTCGAATTTCACAACATTCATCGATACCATCAACCTGATAGACAGAATAATTCTCGGTAAATTACCTTGGTAAGATCCTCAAAGCTTTACGCAAACTCAGGTTCATGTTTCCACCATAAATCATAGATAACATCTTTGTAACACCCTACATTCTCTAGTTCAACTTACTTTATGGAGATTATCAAGTATCCTTTTAGATAAATACACAAAAATAATCCCTATTAAAGACGCGGAAAGGTAAACCAAGAATACCATCAACCTTACTGAAAGACTAATTCTTGATAACTTCTTTTATAATTCTCAGAACTTCATGTGTAACCTCAATCATGTTTGGTTTCGCATAATATTCTTACATAACTTTAAAATTCTAGCTTAGCTTCCTTCACATATCTGAAAATACACTTAGATACTTACAACCATAGAGCAATCATTATAAAGAGTGCGGAATAGTAACTCAAAAATCAATTCTACTCGCATGCTTTAAACCTTGAATAATCCTTGATTTAATCGGTGACTCGCCACTCAAAACACAAACTTATGTTCTTTCGGTACCCTATCATTAAACCTTATCGACAAACTAATTCTTGATAGCTTACTTTGGTAAAATCCGCAAGATCTTATTCATGGCTCAACTCAACTGGGTCTCTTATCATAACTCATGTTGGGTTCATAACTTTTCTGTATAACTTCTTAGCTTCCTTACTCAATCATCTTCTAGATAACAGACTTTAGTACTTATAAACATCAAAATATTCATCGGAAAGGTAACCCAAGAATCACTTTTGTTCATAACTTTAACACTTTAAAAATTAGAATAATCTTAACATAATTAGTGATCAACCACAGCCTTATGCTCGTTTGGTACTCCTAACGTTTATATTATCCTTAAAGATTTCACAACCATCAAAATCCTCAAAACTATCAACAAAATCTTTGAGTTCGCACTATGCTTAACTTAACTTCTTCCAAGGAAATGCTTAGACTTTGCCTAGTCTATCTAGGGTAGAAAACTCATAACATGACATGTGACGGTAAACATAAAATCAAGGGAAGTTCGACTCTAAAGCGAGAGAGAGCTAAATCAAAATAATATCAGTGTTGGCGTCACCTTTGTCCTTTATCATGTAATTTCTTACGTATGTTGACGGGCGTGATGGATTTAGCATTATTGTTGTTTCGTTAATGATTGGTCGAGGTTAATGTTCCGATATTCGTTGGAGATGGTTTAGGACAATCTTTAACGAAATAATCTTTTCCTTGACATAAATAACAAGTATTCGTTTTTCGCACGATATTCGCTTCCATTCGTTAGAGTATGTCGAAAGTTTCGAGTAGTTGATCCATATGATTGATCTAGTCTTTTAAATTCCATCGAATTGGCTTGAGATCATAGATTGGTGGATTCGAAGGTGAAAACTTCTTAAATAGTGACGCTTTTCCGTGCTCATTAGTAACTTTCGTTTGCCGAGAATCTTTGACTAATTCAGTTGACAACGTACGTGCAGTTTCTTAATCGTTCCATCATCTCCTTGGGGTCTTCTATAGGTTGGTCGTCATAGAAATCATCATAGGAAACATCATTGTGGGAGACGTCATTGTGAATGTTGCGCTTTGATGTGAGCTTCGTTCGTGGCATCGTTGGTAAGTTCGATAATCGATATTTCGCATAACATATTCAATCAAGAAAACATCAATAACATAAGAAATGAATCCCTTTTATCCCGTGCGTTCCTACGCTCACACTCATTTCATTTTAACTTGACTTGATTTTAACATATTCTTTTTAACTTATTCCTTAAAACTCTTTGCTTAAAGCCTATTGAATTCTACTATGCGCAAAAACCCGTAAGGTTTAGCACTTATGGTCCAGAACCTTTGCTCTGAATACCAAACTGTAACGCCCCGACCTCTAAATCACTTATTAAGGCATAATTAGCAGCGGAATTAACCTAATTTGGTCGGGACATTACCTGCCGTAATTCTCTTTTGGAAGTTACAAGGCAACATCATACATAAGCCATAAAAACCTCAAATCTAATATAATAATCCTTTATATTCCCAAAATATAAGCACATAAATTACTAAAAGTCTTTAATTAAACTATTAAAACATTAAGCATAAACTAGGTGAATAATATAATAGTGAAGTTCCTCGCCACTACTCGTGTCCATCGTTCCCCGCAGTACCTAAAACGGAAAACAAAACGGTGAGCCGAAGACTCAGTAACGACTACCCTAGCAACGTAAATTCATTTCAACTCATTTTATTTAATAACACAGGGGGAATAGAATGGGTAAAACATTTAATAAAACATCATATTTAATTCATTTATAAACTTTGCAATTTAACATGCTAGATGTCGGCAAGTACGAACCGTGAAGGAATTCTCCACTGGGCCTGGGCCCTGAGCCTGGGCTCATCATCGTAACATGGGCCTGGGCCCTGAGCCTGGGCTCATAAACCATGGGAGCCTGGGCTCGTGATCCATGGGTGGACAGATGTCCGTGGTGCATGCATGACCGGTAGATAGGAAGATGGTAGTTTATATACCGCCAGACAAACCAGGTCTTTCACTTTCATTTATCATGTTTTATGTATTTTTACCAAGCCTTGGCTTGTATTTCAGTTGAAACAACATAACTCTTTTAGATCATAAAACATCGTTTTGATCATGGGATCAATAAAATAACAATTCTTTCATGGCATTGCATAAACATCATTTTATGAGAAAACTCAATCAAATCATATTATAACAAACAATTCAAACAAATCATATTTCATTCCCACAATCCATAAAACATGACAAAACATTTAATTCATAAATCCAATCATAACGTCATAATTTTCATAATACATTTATAAGGGGATTGCGGGTACTAGCAATAGCCGTTACCTCAATTCCATGATTGCTAGGCCTTTTTCCTTGGTTCGTTCGTCCTGAGCCCCGAGTCTAATTTCTTTCAAAATATTAAATTATTAAGTTAGTAACTCACCATTTTATGAATAATAAGTTTTATAAGAATTCATTTATAAGTAACGAATTTTAATAAAAACATAATTTCATAATTTAATGAAAATATTATTAATCGAAATACCAATCAAAATATATATTTATATTTCATAAATTGATTTACACAAAATATCATTTAAATTCCATTTTTAATAAACATGGTTAGTAACTTATTTTTAGTAAAACCGATAATAAAGTATATTTTCCTACCTAAAATAATAAACAATTTTATTAGTAATTATTTATATAAACATATATTGAAATACTTTAACAAATTTATTTAGAAAAACATGAAGGGTAAATTTATAAATCTGGAAATAGAGATAAGAATTGAGCTTACCAAAAACCCAAATGTTAGAATTGGGCCCAACACTTTTATTTTGGGTTTAATAGGGAAAGAATTCAAAAGTCAGGAATTGATTTCCTGGCTTCCTGAATGTCGAGAGAAAAAGAAAAAAAAGGAGAGAGGAAGCAGCAGCAGGGCACGAAGGAGGAGGAAAGGAAGGAGAGAACGGGACGCTGGGGTGGCTGTGTTCGGGCGGCGCAGCCGAGCAGAAACGCGCCAAAGGCGACGGTGGAAGGTGGCTCGCGGCGGTGAAACAGCGAAGGGGGGGGGGAAAGTGGTCGCGTGAGCAGGGGAAAACAGGGGGAGTTTGAGGGGTTTCCGGCTAGTTCTGGGCGGCGGCTTGTCGGGATTTGTGGTCGGGGTTGGTCGGAGAGAGGGTGAGTGTGGCTGGAGGTGGTGGTGCGGCGTGGATGGTGTTGCGAGCAGGGAAAAGAAAAAGAAATAGGGGAGGCAGGGGAGTTCGTCCGAGGAGAGAGAGCAGGGGAGGTAGGGTGAGGCGTGGTGGTGGTTCTGGGACGTGGTTGCTGGTGGTGGTTTCAGTGGCAGCAGCCACTGAGGGTGGTGGTGGTTCGACAGAGAAGAGAATGGGAGGGATGATTGAAATTGTATTTTGTTTTTTTTTTTTTTTGTTGTTGAAATTCCATCTCAATTTTCTGGTTTTTGAAGACATGTAGATTGAAGAAGAAGCTGTAGTACTTGGAGCCCAAGGAAATGAACTTGGACTGAATTAGGGAGAAAGAGGAGTCAAGAAAGTAAGAAAATTTTCTGCTCATTGACTTGGTTGACACGTGAAAGAGGAGTAGAAGAGAGTTGTGTATTTTGGCTTTGAGTGTGCATGAGCATTTTCATAATTTTTAGAATAGGTAAAATTTTAGATTTTAGTTGCTATTTTAAGAAACTACTAAAAATAGAAATGTTTAGCTAAATTAATTGTTTATAAAAAAAATATCGTTAACGAAAAATAAATTTAGTTTCCGAATAAAAATAAGAACGTTAAATAATTACTTTAGTTTCCGAATAAAATAAATTTAGAAATCCGAAAATAATTAAAATTTAAAAAGTTCGTTAAGCTCGTAAATATGAAAATTAAATTATAAAGTGAAAAAATAAATCGTGTAGCAATATTAAAAATTCAAGCGAAATAAAACTTCGTTAATTAAAATAAAGTTCAAATTAAGGCTTTAAAACGATTTTAAGCTAAATAAAAATAATTAAGCATAATTAATCGAGTTTTAAAAATTCGGGGTATTACACGTCCGATCAGACGCCTATACTGCTCACCGTCCGACAGGTCTGGCCCGTCTGCCAATGCCAACCTATGATTCTGTTCCATGGGAAAGTCCACAGGCTTTGCTCCCAACAATCCGGCCTCTGAGATGATGTCGAGGGCATATTTTCTCTGACATACATAGAACCCTTGACTACTTCGTGCCACCTCTAACCCAAGGAAGTACTTCAGAGCCCCGAGGTCTTTCATTTTAAAACACTCCTTCAAGTATGCCTTAAAACTCTCAAGCGCAAACTTGTTATTGCCCGCGATAATCATGTCGTCCACATAAATGAGCACACTCAGCTGCAACGTACCTTTAGACAGAGTAAAGAGCGAATAATCGGACAGCGACTGTCGAAATCCATAGTGCGTCAATGCCGTCGACAACTTCTGGAACCAACATCTAGGTGCTTGTTTCAACCCATACAACGACTTTCTCATTCGACACACTTTGTCAGAGTGATTCTTCTGGAATCCAGGAGGAATCTTCATATAGATCTCTTCCTCCAAGTCACCGTGCAAGAACGCATTGTGGACGTCCATCTGATGCACGTCCCACTGTTTGACAGCCGCGACAGCTAGGAAAGTTCGAACTGTCGCCATCTTCGCGACGGGAGCAAATGTCTCATTATAATCCAACCCTTCCTCCTGATGATTCCCTAAACATACCAATCGAGCCTTCAGTCTCAACAAATTCCCATCCTCATCACGCTTCTCAGTATACACCCATTTACTCCCCAGTGCTTTCTTCCCTTCCGGTAAATTTTCCAACGTCCATGTCCCCTGTTCCTCCAACGCGTCGATTTCAGCAGCCATTGCCTGACGCCACCCCTCATGCTGCATCGCTTGTTTAAAACTCTTAGGAACTTGCCCTTCTTGCAATGCTGCTATATAATGCCTGTGCTTTGACGAAAAACGCTCATAATTAACAAAATATGTGATAGGATAAGGAGTACCTGAGAGTGATGACGTCGTAGGTGTTTTGTCGGAAGTACTATATTTTTCCCGTATTGTATGTATCACACAGTCTTTCAGCTTTGTCGACGGAAACTTCGCACGCTTCCCCCTTCCTAACTCCGTATCCTCCACACACTGCCTTGTCTCACTCTCGTCACTACCCGTCGTCTCCTCTACACCTGTCTGTGAGGAGACGACGTCTGAATCCACTCGACTAGGTGTTTCATGTTGTTGTTCCTCCCTCACAGGCGACGACACTCCCCTGTCGTCGCCACTGGTCAATGACACCCCCTCATCAGCTCCCGGATGCGACAACACTCCCTCAGTATCACCTGTAGGCGGCGACACCCCAGCAGTATCACCTGCAGGCGACGACACGGTCTCAGGACCCGTAGTCCCACTCTCATCCAAACTCCAATGGTCAAGCCCCCCATGACCATCATGCACCAGTGGCAACACATCCGATTCATCTACAAAAGGAAACGTCCCTTCATGAAACTTGACATCCCGTGAGATGAAGAACTCATGTGTCTCTAGATCATAAAGTTGCCACCCCTTCCTGCCAAACGGATAACCCAAAAACACACATCGGCGACTCCGAGACTCAAACTTATCCCCTTTACACCGGAGATTATATGCATAACACAGACACCCAAACACGCGGATAGGCACATACGATGGTGGTTTACCAAACAACATCTCATAAGGTGTTTTATTGTCAAGGATCGGGGTAGGTGTACGGTTTATCAAGTAACAGGCGGCCAAAATACATTCCCCCCAAAATTTTATTGGAAGATTTCCTTGAAAACGTAACGCCCTCCCAACATTCAAAATATGTTGGTGTTTTCTCTCGACTCTCCCATTTTGTTGAGGCGTCCCAACACACGACGACTCAAACAGAATCCCATGTTGACGAAAATAATTTTGTAAGCAATTGAATTCAGTACCATTATCACTGCGTACTACTCGAAGGGATCTATTAAACTGACACTTAATCATGGCAACAAAATCAAGAAATGTCGATGCAACTTCCATTTTATTACTCAGTAAATAAATCCACACACCTCTAGAATAATCGTCAACAATGGTAAAAAAATACTTTGCCCCACAAGACGAGGGAGTCTTGTAGGGTCCCCATAAATCAAGATGAACCAATTCAAATGTGCGACTAGCACGACTAACACTAATTGGAAAACTCTCCCTACATTGTCTCGCCCGCGGACATACATCACAAATTGTTTTATTCTTCCTAATCTTATGACTCACATGAGGAAGTAACTGCAACACTTTTTCCGACGGATGCCCCATCCGTTGATGCCACAAGTCGACCACACACTCCACTGCTAGCACACGAACCTTTGGAGCCCCACGGAAAAAATATAGTCCTTCCTGTCGATCACCTACGCCAATCACCATCCTCGTCGAGCGGTCCTGAAGAACACACATTTTGTTAGTAAATTGAGCAGCACAATGTAATTCGTCACTTAATTGAGTTACAGAAATTAAATTGCAGTTCAATTTAGGCACAAATAGAACATTATCGAGCACGAAACCATCCTCCAAGACCACCGAACCATATTGGTTTGAATTTGCAGGTTGACCGTCCGGCAACACAACCTGTTGATTTCTTGATGTCTTGATATTTCTCAGGATTGAAATATCACCCGTCACATGACGTGATGCCCCACTGTCAACAATCCAACGTAAATCAAGATTACCTTGCAACTTGTTTGAAGGTCGTGACAAGATGTCAACTATTTGCTGGACTTGCTCCTTCGTCACCCCAACAAGCTCATGATTGGTTGTCGTCACTGCACCCTGCGATCCGTCTCCACTCGTCACAGTGGTTGTCGCCCCTCCTGTGGCATTGCTCACGGCATTGGCACGAGCGACACCACTGGTCGACGACGCTGCCCCGCGAGCTACTCTGCCTCCTCTAATCGACGTCCTGCCTCCTCGACCAGGCCCTCGTCCTCCTCGTTTCTTCTCATCCCACCATTCAGGAAATCCAATCAGCTGATAACAAGTTTCTTCCTCATGACCCTCACGATTGCAATGACCACAAAATCTGCCACTGACATCTCCCGACCTCGACCGAGCCTTAGTCTCGACCTTGAACGCCATGACACTCTCCGGACCTCTCGCAGCCTTGGCGCGCATGGTCTCGGTATTCATAACCGTCTGGTACGCCTCGTCGAGTCCTGGCAACGGCGATCGTGCTAACAGTTGTGCACGAATGGCTTCATAGTGATCATCCAGGCCAATTAGGAAATAGTGCAGACGATCTTCATCGTGAATTTCCCCCACCTGCTTCGCTATATTACACGTACAACCCGCACATACACACCTGGGAACTCGTGCATACTGTACGTACTCCTTCCATACCTTCGACAAGCGGCCATAGTACTCCATGACGCCCTCAGACGTGCCCTGCTTGCAACCACTCAGAGCCATCTTAATATGGCAGACCCTGGTGCCCGACACGACGCAGTACCGCGTCCTCAAATGACTCCACAACTCGTGAGCAATATCAAAGTCCTCCAGAGTCGAACGCAAACTCTCGTCAATGGTGTTTGTGATCCAAGACACCACCATCGAATTGACCGCAATCCAATGTTTCATCTTCGTCTCGTCCGTAATGGGCTCCTTCACAGACCCATCAAGAAAACCAAATTTGAATTTTGAAATCATCGAGCGACGAACCGCTTTGGCCCACTCATCGTAGTTCGACGCTCCTCGAAGTTTTACAGGGGTGATGACAATACCGGGGCCGTCACCTGACCCAAGATAGTAGTCCAGGTCGACGGCGGCGGCGATTGTCTTTTGTGGTGGCTCCTCGTCATTACCCATTGTTATGCCCTAGGAATTTGTAACTCCTCAGAACGCAGTACTCAACAAGCGAAGGAATTCGCTGTTCTCAAACTCTCTCAAACTCGTGCGGAAAAAAAATCTAGGGTTTTTAACCTAGGCTCTTGATACCATGTCAAATATTGTGTAATCTCGTATCATTCTCATTGATAACACACGTATATATAGTACAACTCAGTTACCTAAACC
Source organism: Spinacia oleracea (assembly GCF_020520425.1). Classification (NCBI taxonomy): domain Eukaryota; kingdom Viridiplantae; phylum Streptophyta; class Magnoliopsida; order Caryophyllales; family Amaranthaceae; genus Spinacia; species Spinacia oleracea. The sequence continues at coordinate 13,262,707 of NC_079488.1, read as the reverse complement.
CTAGGTACACATTAGGTAACTTACCATAGTTAGGACTCTACAGAATATTCACAGAATAATATCTAATATCTTAACATATCTTAACAAATAATTAAGTAGCTAGTAATTGTGTAACTCGAAAAGCTTATGTGGCATTAAGTTATGAAATGGATAGCCGACTATTGGAGTTTCTAAACAATGCATGTGATATCCAAAATCGGGGACGATTTTGGGTGGTGCGGGGTGAGTGACGGAACAGAGCCTTAAATTTCAAATATAGTATAATTAGCCACCTAAAGAAAAACAAAAGTAAAATTAGAGTAGTACGTGGTTAAGGTGCTGATATGTAACAAGTTCTTTTTTTTTTAATTGAATGATGGTCTCATTTTGAGAAATTAAACACATCCTAATAGTCATTATGTTATCGTAACCCGACACTGGCAAAAAAAGTTAATGTCATTCGTGCTTGACTTTTAACAAAATGGAAAAAAAATCCAAACATAAACAATCACACTGTTGATGTTAGCTGCCAGATTGTAACACTAATATTTAGCTAATTTTATTGATGGAAGATATCAAAACAGTTAAATTTGTGTATAAATAGGGACAACCTTTAACTTACATAAACCATACGATTTTACATATATTGTTAATCAATAAACTTGAAATATATAACTCAGATGGAGGGAAAGTTGGTTTTCTACAAATCCAAGAAAAATGTAGTAGCCATTCTTTTCTTGCTAACCCTAGGTAATTAATTATTTCATGTTCCTTTTCTGATGTTATATTATTAAATAAATATATAAATACTACTTGTAGTATCAGTTCATGTTTTTTTTTATTCAATTTGTTATGTATTTGTTAAATTCGATTTCTATTGTAGATGTCGTATGACTTTTTATTAATGAATTGATTTTACATTAAAAAAAAAAAGGTTTATTAACCGGTTTTGTTGTATATAAAATTTTGACAGTGCAAATCGTGACCAGTAAAAAGCTATCGGGATGTGGAGGCTTAGGGTGTGGATATCTAATATTTAATGGTTGTTGTCCGGGATTTACGTGTAGCGCAGATCATCATTTTACATGTGTTTCAGGTAAGTCGCATTTTCTTTTACCCCTATATAATGTAAAAGTTTTTCTAGGGAATATTCTTTTTCCATCCCTTCAAAATCACTCATAATGTATAAAGTTAATCATATAACCTTTAAAAAGTTTATCCAAAAAAATTATTTCGATCATAATATAAAATTTAGTAAAGTTGTTTAAAGTTTTTTTAAAAAAAGGTGGGTAAAAAACCCCCGGTATATGATGAATCTATTGTACACCAAGTGTAATTAAGAACTCTAGTTTAAGGAGGAAAAGTGTGTGAAATTGTGAAAATAGGAGAATTCCTCAATTTTTAGCTTGTTTGGTAATTTAAATGAAAACGAGGGAAAAGAAATGTGTAAAAATAGGTGGAAATCAGCTAGTTTTATTTTCCACATTCCCCCCCCCCCAAAAGTAATGGAAAAACTGTGGAAAATAAAATTAAACAAGTGAAATTTATATAATATAACATTTTCCATAGTTTCCCACAATAATTAGCCAAACAAATAAAATTTAAAGACTTCCACATATTTCTCCAGATTTACTTTTCTATAGATTTTCAACTATTTCTCACATTTCCACGTTAACTTGGTTTCCAGACAACGATATTAATGTTTCTTTTCGCATTTGAGTTCATAATTTAACTTGTTTGTGTTTGTACAACATTTGATAATTACATCTTTGTTTGTAGATTGCTTATCTGTGGGGCAAGAATGTGGTCTCTTCTCTCCAATCTGTTGTGGAAGTAGCAAGTGTTCAGGCCCCATTTTAGGAGGCACTTGTAAATAGCCATGGTTATCACAAAGCTCACTTTGCCGGGCATTGTTTAATTTGAGTTATATTTTTTTTTTAGATATAATGTTATATTGTTGCCTTTTCCTAACCAATGAATTTTAATTTGGTGATCTGTATTATATAAGGGAACTGCTGAAGCGGTGTAAAAAATGTGATTATCTTTTTACCCTTTACTTAAATCAGAAAAATAAAAACAAAAATATTTTAAATTACAACATATAATCAATTAAAAATATTTACCAAAATCACAAATTAAAGATATTAAAACTAGGAAATCTAATATATATATATATATATATATATATATATATATATATATATATATAAAGGAGGCATATTTACTGAATTATTAGAGCGCCACGTAGGATTACTAATGGTTTTAGCCAATGAAAAATAAGATTTCTAATTTATTTTTGAATTAAAAAAATCGATTGCCACGTAGATAATTAATTAATACCACGTAGATATTTTATTAATTAATTACTAACATATACAACTCCATCCAAAATCAAAATAATTATCTAAATAGGTATCTAAATAATTATCTACGTGGCACTCTATTTTTTTAATTAAAAAATTAATTAAAATCTTATTTTTCATTGACTGAAAGAAATAGTAATCCTACGTAGCGCTCTAATAATTCAGCAAATATATATACTCCCTCTATTCCATAATGTTCCTCATGTTTACTATTCATGAGGTCAAAGTTCATAATTAGTAGTATAATTAAGAGCAAAAATATTAACTTGTGGGATATCATTGAATTCGTTTCAATATAAATTTTCTAAATATCATTTTTTTATAATTATTAGTAATTGAAAACATTGGAGACCACGCTTAATGGAAAAGTGAGGAACATTATGGAACGGAGGGAGTATTAGATAATACCAAAAATATTATGTGTTCCTTTTTTGCGAGAATGTTTGTGGCACATTTTTAACTACCAAGATCAATAACTTTAACTATCAATTAATCCATCAATTACTATATACTTACAGACACGCAAAACTCCCTCAAAAAAAAGACACGCAAAACAATACACGTCATTTTTTGGTGCGTCCTACATTTTTTTTAATTAAAAATATATGATTAAAAATATATGATATGGAAAGAAAAAAAGTTAATATACATTGGGAAAAAATTACATAGAAATCTATTAAAGCTTAAAATTTTGTCATAATTAAGCCTCAATCATCAATCAATAACTATATACTAAAAAACACACCAGAAATGACACGTGTCATCTCCTGATGAGTCTTTGGGTTTTTTAATATTTGTTAACTTAAAAAAATGTATATTAATAAAACATACAAAAATGGAGAAAAAATAATTTGCCGTATCTATCAATTCTAATTGTAGAAAATTAATTGTATCAAATATCTCTCATATGCATCATATACATTATTATTTGGAAAGAAAGTACTCCGTATTTAAATAAGAAATAATTTTCAAAACTTTTTAACAACATTTTAAACTTCTTTGTATTATATTAATTTAATAATGACTTAAAATCCTTTTGTCTTACGGAAAATGAATGTGCAGTATCTTCAAAAAAATTACGTAATGAAATTAATAATTTAAGTAAAGAAATAAGCTGGAATAGGGGTGAAAAAGGGAAAAGAAAAAGTTGCGAATAGAGTAAATATGAGAAACTTTTTATAAAGAACTGAAAGTAAATGTGAGTTCACCTATTTCAAGGAATAAAATTTAGATAAATTTAGTTAAATTAAGGTTCTGTTTTATTCGACTTACTTTGTCTAGACTTATATTATTTGAACTTATTTTATCTAAAAAAAACTTATTTTGATTTAAATAAACTTATTTGTGGGTTAAAATGTCTGGAAAAAGAACTTAACTTTTTTAAAATTTATTTATTTAAGGAAACTTAAATCAATTGGTGTTGATAAACTCATTTACGACATATTTTATATTTTATTAACTTTTCTGTAAATAATTATTAAAAGTATTACATAAAATATTTACGGAGTAGTAATAACCGTGCATTACACGGGTACTAAACTAGTTACTAATATATACAACTCCATCTAACATCAAACACTCTAATAATTAAAAACAAAATCTTAAAAAAAAAATTATCCAAAATCAAACACTAATCTAAAATAAAATAAATAAAATTCAATTTAAAATCAAACATTAATCCAATATTAGAGCGCCACGTAAGAAATCTAATGGTTCTGGCAAATGAAAAATAAGATTTTAAAATTAATTTTGAATTATAAAATCGAGTGTCACGTAGATAAATAATTAAGTACCACGTAGATGTTTTTATTAATTAATTATTAATATTACGCATATACAATTTCATCTAGAAACAAACACTCTCATAATTAAAAAAAAATCTAAAATGAAATTCAATGCAAAATAAAGGAAGCATATTTGCTGAAATATTAGAGCGCCACCTAGGATTACTAATGGTTCCGGCCAATGAAAAATAAGATTTCTAATTTATTTTTGAATCAAAAAAATCGATTGCCACGTAGATAATTAATTAGGTGCCACGTAGATATTCTAATTAATTAATTAGTAACATATACAACTCCATCCAAAATCAAACACTCTAAATTTTTTAAAATAAATCAAAAATAAAATTCATCCAAAATCAAACACTAATCTAAAATAAAATTTATCCAAAATCAAACAATAATCTAAAACAAAATTCAATCTAAAATCAAACACTAATCCAATATTAGAGCGTCACATAGGAAATCTAATGCTTTCGGCCAATGAAAAATATATTTTGAAATTATTTTTGAATTAAAAAAGTCGATTTCCACGTAGATAAATAATTAGGCGCCACGTAAATATTTTTATTAATTAATTATATTAATATACGCATATACAATTTCATCCAAAGTCAAACACTCTAATAATTAAAAATAAATCTAAAATTAAATTCGATCCAAAATCAAAAATAATATAATATAATATAATCATATAAAACTATAAAGGAGACATATTTGCTGAAATATTATAGCGCCACCTAGGATTACTGTTGGTTTCGGCCAATATAAAATAAGATTTCTAATTTATTTTTGAATTAAAAAAATCGAGTGCCACGTAGATAATTAATTAGGTGCCACGTGTATATTTTTTTAATTAATTAATTAATAATATGTACAACTCCATCCAAAATCAAATACTCTAATAATTTAAAAATAAATCTAAAATAAAATTTAATCTAAAATAAAATTCAATCCAAAGTCAAACACTGATCCAGTATTAGAGCGCCACGTAAGAAATCTGATGGTTTCGGCCAATAAAAAATAAGATTTCTAATATACTCCGTATACAACTTCATCCAAAATAAAAAACGAAATTCAATTCAAAATCAAACAATAATCTAATCTAATATATAAAAATATAGCAATTGTAATATATAGGAGTTTTATTTGAATTTAACAATTTATTAAAATCCGTGCATCGCACGGGCTAAAATATATAAAATTGGTATATACATATAATTTTTATTTAAACATAACAATTTAATAAAATCTGTACATCGCACAGACTAAAATCTATTATGTTAATAAAGAGTAAAAAATGTAATTAACTAATGAAATATCACATACGTAGTATGTGCATTTTAAATTAGAAGCATGCATCGCCTGCATAGAAAGCTAGTAACTAATAAAAAAAAACCTATGCACACATTCTAACAAAATTCATGTCTTTGGTTAACCTTTTAAAACTTTATGTAAAACAAATTAAAAACAATACTTTTACAACATACTCCTATTTTATAAGGTAAGATGAAAGATATTGTCGAATAAAAACCCCGCTCTAGTACTCAATTTAGTTCGGGTCAACGGGCTAGGGGTGGTAGAATGAATCGCACTTTGAGAGGAGGTCATACGAGTGATGAAAATTAAATATTGTAAGGGGAGAATTTAATAGTTTAGAGTCCATATGCTATTAAATTCATTTAGTTTTTCTTCAACATAAATAAATTGTATAATGGAATTAGATAAACTTGAATGTTGATAGATGAGCTTTACTGGAAGACATGAAAATCAATGACATATTCAGTAGTATAAAAACTAAACTTGTGATAAAGAATCCCTTAATTAACTTGACTTGATTTAATATAATACTTACTTTCTTTTTATAAGAAAATCAAACATGAAGTTAGGGAATATAGATTTATGTAGAATTGAATAACATAACATAATATTAATTTGAGTTACTTATTATTAGCCAATACGCATCGGAGAAGGCATGAAGTATAGAAGGTGAGTCTTGGTAGATGTTGATGCCTTCAATACTACAATGGCCGGTACTGGTGAGAATCTCCCTAATGTTTGTTTAACACTAATATTACGGTACTACATAAAGCCAAAATACAGTGATACCATTGGTAAAAGTCAATACTACAATGATACCAATAAAAATTTTCAAGAATACAATTTAGCTTTGACTCGGGAATATACGGGTTCAAGCCTTTTTTTTTTTTTTCCTTTTTTTGACAAGGGATTCAAGTCAAATGGAAGTTGAAGATCAAAACATAATACTCCCTCCGTCCCGAAATACTCGTAACGGTTTGACTTTTGCAATATTCACATAATTCACTTTGTTCCTATTTTATTTTTTGTATATGAAAGTAAGTGTTACTCCCCCGTATTTATTTAAGAGATACACTTGGTCGGGCACGTGTATTAAGAAAAAGAATTGAATGAATTAAAATTATAAAGCAAGTGGGGTTGGGTAGATATTTTAATAAGTAAACAAGTAGGGACCATGTCATTTTGGGGGTGGGAGGTGGGGTGGGTAAATTAGATGTATTATTTAATTAGATGGTGGGTTGTTAAATTACTAAAAATGGCAAGTGTATCTCTTAAATAAATACGGCCAGAAAAGGCAAGTGTATCTCTTAAATAAATACGGAGGGAGTAGCATATACTCCCTCCGTCCCGGAATACTCGACCCGGTTTGACCGGCACAGAGTTTAAGAGACTTGAATTGACTTATTTAATTTAATAGGTAGTAGTTGATAGTGGGGTACAGTATTATTTTAATGTAGTTAGTGAGAAATGTGTAAAGGGGTAGGGTTGGGGGAGAGTAGGGGTTGAATTTTTAATTATTTTTTGTATGGAGTAGGGGTAGGTGGGTTAATAGGGGTGGAGTGAGAAATAATATAATATTGTTAGAATATTTCCATTTTTAGAAACAGGTCAAGTATTAAGGGACGGCCCGATAAGGAAAATAGGTCAAGTATTCCGGGACGGAGGGAGTAATATATTGTTGGCTTCATCTTAATATATATTTTCAAAATATTAATATTTTATAAGTTTAATTGAAGATGTTGATGGTCAAAGTTGTGCATTGACAAGCGTGTCCAGTCAAACTGTTGCAAGTATTTCGAGATAGAGGGAGTAATTTAATTACTCCCTCCGTCTCTTTTTGTTCTGTACGTTTGTTATTTTTCTTAACGACTAATTAATGTGCATTGAGATTGCTCTATTTTTTTATTTAAACAAGGAAAATTACGTTTATTTATAATATTTTCACTTTTATCAAAATTCTGATGTTGGGAATATGAGAAAAATTTAATGTCCTAATAGAAAGGTGTGAGAAATTAAATAACCCAATGAATTTAATTGGTTAAAATAATCATTTGGCATAAATTTTGATAGAATATTAAAGCATTTAAGAGATAATATAAAAAGAAATGTAAAGAATATTTTGAAACACCAAAAAAGAAAAACGTAAAAAACAAAAAGAGACGGAGGGAGTAGAAAGTATGAAGTGCCGTGTGAAGAATGTTGTCCTTTCGATCATATTTTTATGGGATGATCTCATATTCTCATACGAGAGAGACTACACGCGTATGGGACTCTCATGGGCTCATGGGCTCATGCTGCCGATACTAAATATAGTGTTTAATTCTTAATTAGTTAATTAAGTGCACTAATCCAAAATTAGCGTCATTAACGTGTATTAGGTTGCATAAATAGTAAACTACATAACACAACTACACAAATATACAATTGTTGCAACTGCCCCCAAAAGTAAATGTTATATTGGATGACCCCCTATTTCAAATAACAAAACAATAAGAAGAATCTCAATAGCAAATATCCAAAAACAGTTGAATTTTTCCACTTCAATATATACATCAGAAATTGATTCATATTTAATGCTTCCATTACCTCTATACTTAATAATAAGAAGTGGAGTATATAATAAAGGATTACAATATTTATATAAACTAGCTTTTGGCCCGTTCTACGCACGGGCTATATTTTAGGAAACTCAATTTAAAGAATGGTGAATTGACACACTAAAATAATAAAGGTATAAATGTATAAAACGTGGTACTTCACTAAAAACTTTGGAAAATTTGTGAAACACTACCTTTAAGTTTGGTGATTTTGTAAATTGCTACCTTTTAAAAACGTTTTTAAATTTTACTATCTTATAAGTTTGGTTTGTTTGACTAACACTACCATTTGACGTTTTCCGCTATGTTTTCCATCGTGTATTTCTTCTATTCTTTTAAATAGTTGTGTTCCTTTGTCGTTTTGTTTATTTGCCATATAAAATAGTCGTTCTAGTGGAGCTCAAAAACGGAAAACATTAACGAAAAACGTCAAATGGTAGTGTTAGTCAAACAAACCAAACTTATAAGGTAGTAAAATATAATTTTCTATTTAAAAGGTAGCAATTTAAAAAACCACAAAACTTAAAGGTAGTGTTTCACCAAATTTCCAAAAACTTTCACTAATAATTTTGAGGATTTTTTGGTATTTACTACCTTGAAAATACACCACTTTTGTATTTACTACCTTATGAAAAAATTATTTTAAATTACTACCTTAAAGTTCCAATTTATTTTTATTTACTACCACTTTACAATTTTCTCATTTTAAAATTGAGATATCTCTTTTGTTTCTTAATCATTTTATGTGATTTAAAGCCCATTCTTCTCATTTATATGTAAGGATTCCATAGGGATCTTGCTTTTAAAATTTTGTAAAAGATAAAACGAATTAAATATTATTTGTAAAAGTTTAAAATATATATGAATTATCAAACGAATTGTTTTGAAATGTCATTCTCAATGAAATCCCTATAGAGAAAGGAGAATAATGATCTTTGAATCACATTAAACGATTAAGAAACGAAAGAGATATCTTAATTTTAAAATGAGAAAACTGCAAAGTGGTAGTAACTAAAAAAAAATTGGAAATTTAAGGTAGTAATTTAAAATAAAAATTTCATAAGGTAGTAAATGCAAAAGTAGTGTATTTTTAAGGTAGTAAATACCAAAGTTTCCTAATTTTGATAGTACATAGACAAACTAAAATTTCCAAGATATAAGCATTTCTTTTATGGAATATATTATGAGCTCCCACATGACCACAAATACATTCTCAGTTTAGGAGTATATCTTTTTATCCAAGGGGTTTTAAAAAAAATGAGAATAAGAGAAATATGCTAGTACGGAGTAACTAAGTTAAGCATATGTATTATTTGGATTAAACCAAAGAAATCCACAAATCTTCAATATGCTAAGAAATTCAGCATTGTTGTTTGTTGGATTAAAAACTATGTTTCAGTTGCCAAGTATACATGAAGTTTCGCACCCTATCCTTTGCATCACAATCAAGAAAACTACCAAAAAGGAAAATGATGAATTAAGAGTTGTTGATCAAGCTAACCAAACATGATATGTCAAAATTCTGTAAAATATCAAAGACTAAACCATTTTTTTTAAAACTCGGAATTATGCTTATAGAGTTAGGAGTGCGTTAGTAGTAGATGTCATAGAGATTTCTTAAAAAAAATGCATCCATGTTTGTCGGGTTTTAAATTCGTTTGTAAAATAACTTGAAATATGATGACGATTGAGGCAAGCCAGACAACGGGCTGGGATGCAAAGAAGATGCACCGTTGATTTAAATGGGATAAAAAATGAATATAATGATAACATTAACTAATACCAACCTCATTAGAAGAAATATTTTTCTAGAAAACAATGGGGTGGGCATGAATTAGAAGTTCATAACATAATTTTAACTCCCACCCACCCATAGGAAAATAGTAAAATTCTTCAAAATGAAAAAATTTAGCAAAATAAGTCAGGGAGGAATGTCGGTCTATAAAAAATTGTAAACATGTAGGTTTAATAAATAGTCAAATTTATTTACCTGGGAATTATAATCATCTAAAACGTTTCTCATTTTTGATTCACCATAACCGCCAATGTATTAATCAATGTCTCTAGTTAAAATTTTCTAAACGGTTAAACTAACTTTGGAGAGGAAAAGATGAAATGTTGAGGTGACTTATTATGTATTAAATGAAGAATTGATTATGTATTCTTGACCACGTGTCTTCTAAGTGGTGATGATTATGTATCCGCCACGTGTCTTCAAAATGGTGTTGCTTATGTGTCCTTAAAATGGAGTTGGTTTTCTTTTTTAAATACTAGGTATTGATGTCACCCATACATCATATGTATAACGCCATATTTTGCAAAAAATAAGAAATCTATACTAATATTTTATTTGCCTCTTATTACAACATTTATATAAAATGGCCTATGTCAAAAAAAAAAAAACATTTATATAAAATGTCTCCCATACATCACTGAATCACTCTACACAAATGTAAGCTCCAAGATTATAGATCATTTCTCTTATATACGTATATATGCTTTGCACAAATTCTTATTTATAAGAATATAAGGGGTGTATAATAATTATTGTATATCGGAGTAAAGTTAACTCAAAATGCTCAAAAGTTACCCCAATATAAGTAAAAATTATTTATTTATTAGTGATATATTTTTTCATTTTAATAAAAAATATTTCTTCAAAATCATTAATAATGTATAAAATTGATCATTTAACCCTTTAAAATGTTTATTTATCAACATTTTTTTTCTTATAATAAAGTAAATTTAGCCTTTGTTCTATTCGAATTATTTTATCTGAAATAAACTTATATGTGTGTAAAATGTCAAAAGATCAAAAACTTATTTTTTTTAAACCTATATGAACTTATTTTATCTGAAATAAGTTAAAATAAGATGAATAGATTAGAGCATAAAGTAACAAAATAGATTACGAAAAATAAATTAAATTTATTCAGATATAAAATAAATTTATTATACATCTTGTACATGCAAATCCGGTGATATTGACAACCATACTGTTGCGCTTGTACTAAAAAAAATTGAAAAAGTGGAGTGTAGGTGTCGAAGTAAAATATTGCCATATTGGGCAATGGACTTGCAAGGTGTAAAGTTATACTACGATGTTTTAGAGATTACGTGATTCTTATGCTAATCGTGCACCGATGATATTTAAATGGATAGACGGATAGTATCTATTTTTCATACACTTTTCCACACGCTCACATTTAACTTGGTTGTTAGATTTTATATTTTTATGCAAGACCATTTCTTTTACATTTCTTGGGGAGAACTACTAAACAAGGATGTTACCATTATTTTATTGTTATTTTGATGCAATTAATGCAATAAAAAGAAGGAAAAAAAAAACTATTGAGGAATTAAATTTGGAAAGGCCACACCTCTATAATCCTCCTTTTTTTAACTTAATCGTTAAGGCTAGTGAATCTTCTACTCGTATAAAGTTGTAGTGGCGATTCCCAAATTCTTATATGAGACTGTCCTCACCATCAACTGATGGTGAGACCAGTTCACACTTGCGAATTTAGTTATGTTATTTCTATAGTTTAGACATGTTACTTTTTTTATATAATTTTAGAGGAGGTACTTTATTTAGTTTAGGCATGTTACTTCTATAGTTTATACATGTTATTTTTTTATACGGAGTAGTTTTAGGGGAGATACCTTCTTAGTTTAGGTATGTTACTTCTATAGTTTAGACATGTTACTTTTTTTTATATATAATTTTAGAGGAAGTACTTTTTTTAGTTTAGGTATGTTACTTCTATACTTTATACATGTTACTTTTTTATACGGAGTAGTTTTAGGGGAGATACCTTCTTAGTTTAGGTATGTTACGTACTTCTATAGTTTAGACATGTTACTTTTTTTTTTTAATAATTTTAGAGGATGTATTTTTTTTAGTTTAGGTATGCTACTTCTATAGTTTAGACATGTTACTTTTTTTTTTTTTTTTTTTTAATTTTAGATGAGGTAATTTTTTATTTTAGGTATGTTACTTCTATAGTTTAGACATGTTACTTTTTTTTTTATACGGAATAGTTTTAGGGGAGGTACATTTTTAGTTTAGGTATGTTACTTCTATAGTTTAGACATGTTACTTTTTTTTATATATATATAATTTTAGAGGAGGTACTTTTTTAGTTTAGGTATGTTACTTCTAAGTTTAGATCTGTTGCTTTTTTTTACAGTTTTAGGGGAGGTACACTATTGGTTTCGCGCTCGTCACACCATCAAGTTGATGGTGTGACTGGTCTCACTGGAGACACGCTGGTGGCGATTTAGAATATTATTTAGGATGCAATTAATCATTTAATTGAATTAAACTTGAAAAGGCCACACCTCTATAATCCTCCATCTATAACTTGATCGTTAAAAGGCTAGCGAATCTTGTACTCGTATAAAGTTGTAATAACTATTTAGAATATTTATTTAGGATGCAATTAATCATTAAGTTGATTAAATTTTATTTTGAAAAATGCAAAACTTAACTAATCTTCCTTTATTGTTAAATTACTCAAACACCTTCTACTGTGACTGTTAAAGTTCGGCCAAGTTTGTATGAGAAAACCTCTATAATCCTCCTTCTATAACTTAAGCGTTAAAGCTAACGAATCTTGTACTTGTATAAAGTTGTAATGGCCATTTAAAATATTTATTTATGATGCAATTAATCATTAAGTTGATTAAATTTTGTTCTGAAAAATGCAAAAATGAACTAATTTTCCTTTATTGTTAAATTACCCAAACACCTTCTTTTGTGATTGTTAAAGTTCGGCCAAGTTGGTTTAGAAAAGAAAACCCCGACAGCATAAGAATGCAGTAAAAATATCCAATATTAGTAGAGATTATCGATCCAAAAAGTCATACAGGGTATTATTCTTTTAAAATATCCTAGAAGGCTACAAGTATTAAGTTGACAAATTTTTGAAATGCATTAAATGTGCTCTTAAAAAGAATTCTTGAGAAAAAACAGTTTCCTTCACACTTCAAATTAAATTCACCCGCCAAATCCAATATCTAATTGTGGCTCCCGCCCGTCCGACTTTATTTTCTCCATTATTCAATACTTTTCATATTTTCAAGGCAAATTTGCCAAAAAGGACCTTTTATAACTCAAATTTTGCGAGAAAGGACCTTATATAATTTTTTTTGTGAAAACGCACCTTAAAGTATTTTTTTTTGCGAGAAAGGACCTAAGGGAAGTTTCCGGCATTGGCTGAGCTTTTCCGGCCATTAACTTGCACGTGAGCAACACGTGTGGCTTACGTTGGCTAACGACACTGATTTTTCCGACTCTTGAATTTTCAAACTTGATTTTATTTCGGTTTTTTTTTTCAACTTTAGGTTTTAAAGCTTAGAATTTTGGAGAAAAATTGGGTGTGATTAGCAAAATAAAGCCACACGTGCTTCTAACGTGTAAGTCAATAGCCAGAAAAGCTCAGTCAATGCCGGAAATTTACTTTTGGTTGTCTTTCGCAAAAAGAAATTATATTAATGTGTGATTTCACAAAAAAAAAATTATATAAGGTCCTTTCACGCAAAAAAATTTACATTAAGGTGTTTTTTGACAAAAAAAGTTATATAAGGTCCTTTCTCACAAAATTTGGGTTATAAAAGGTCCTTTTTAACAAATTTGCCTATTTTCAATCATTTTTATTGAGATATTTATGTTCGATTTTGAAATGTTAACCTTGACATTTTCTACTTAATTAAATAAGTATTAAGTCCATTCTTAGTTAGGATAGTTAAAATTCCCAACCTTCACTTATTTTACAGTTCATATTTAAAAGAGTTAGATTCGGGTAAGATTATTAATCGGGTCAACTTTTCTCGACTTTTAAATCTTCAAAATAATATCTCATCCTGAATAGAATAGAGCGCGGATAGACCTGTTAAAAACTAACCCGACTTGAAACCGACCCGAAAATACTAGGTTTTTGGCAAGATTTTATGACACGAAACCCAATTTTATCCAAACCCAAATAACCCGAAAAATAATGGTTAAAACCCGACATATTAAAAATTGTTGTATTTAATGAGATTATAAAAAAAAAAAAAATTAAGCACAATAAACACGTTTTTGTTCCTAATATTAGGTAATATATATGAATTTGATTAGAATTATATGTCATTTTATGGTTGAATTTAACTAAATATATTTAAAATTTTGTTAATTTGTGCGAATATATTTTTATAATCCGTATTTTTATTACAAAAGTTAATGAAAATATAATAGGCGTTATAAAATCTCTCAACCCATTAAATCAATCCAAACTCAAAAATTATGAATTTTAAACAAATATTTGTAAACCCGTATGCAAAAGTATCTGAACCATATTATCTCGAGTTTAAAAGTAATTTTTTATAATCCGACTTCGATAAAGCAGTGATTATAACCAGTGACTAGTGAGTGCCACGTAAATCCAAGAAATAGTAAAATTCCTAAAAAATGGCGAACCCCTTAATATCCTACCAATTGTTTCATGTCGGCCTTTGAGTCGATTACGACGCGTAGCACAGATAGATCACAAAAATCCCAATTGGTTGAATAACTCCTTTAATCTTCTTTAGTCTTTTTTTTGCATATATTAATGGCGTATATATATATATCAATTCAATTACTCAGTTCACATACCCACCTCCTTCTTCAACCCAGAAATTCATCCTTTTTCCCCCACACTCATTCTCAACTCTACTACTTTTTGGGAGAAATATAACCAGAAGCTCCTTCTGTTCTTATTAATTCATCATAATTCAATCACCCTTTACTTCCATTTCTTCAATTTCCCCATTTTTGAGCTGGGATTTTCTGGGTAACACAAAGATTTTTAAAATTTTGGGGATGAAGAACACTCCATTTCGTGTTCTTTTCAATTGGGTTTCAATCATTGTGTTTTTCATCTTCCTTTACAATTCAAAATTTGCTGATAACCTGAGTTTTCGAAGTGGGGTTCATCATCAAATTGGGGGAAAACATGGAAGAATTACTGCAGAAATCCATGGAGCTTCTCCATCAACTGGTAACATAACTTTAGCTGATTATCAATTCTGTTCTCAAATTTCTAACCACAAAGGTTATGAAAACAGTTGTGATTATATTGTTGCTCACCCAGAATGTAATTCAGGTGGGTATTTCAATTATATGAAGTTCATCTATTGTGATTGCAAGAATTTCACCTATATTGGGTACATAATTCTTGCATCTTGGCTTGCAATACTGTTCTATTTGTTGGGAAATACTGCTGCAGATTACTTTTGTTGTTCATTAGAAAAACTTTCAGAACTTCTGAAAATGTCTCCTACTGTTGCTGGTGTTACGTTGCTTCCATTTGGTAATGGAGCTCCGGATGTATTTGCTAGCATTGCTGCCTTCATGGGTCGGGGCTCCGGGGACGATGTGGGTATTAATAGTGTACTGGGTGGTGCTGTGTTTGTTGTTTGTGTTGTTGTTGGAGTGGTTTCTTTGTTTATTGCTGATAAAAGTGTGCAAATTGATAAGAAATGTTTTGTAAGAGACTTGTGTTTCTTTCTCTTCACCATATTTTGCCTTACATTGATACTGATTATTGGTAAGGTGGGAATTTGGGGTGCTATTGCTTTTGTGTCAATATATGCTGTTTATGGGTTATATGTAGCTGTAACTGAGATTATGAACAAAAAGGGTAGAGCTTCAAAATCAGAGGGTTTGACACCATTGCTACCTGTAGTTGGGAGTTTGTTTGATGATCATGATCAGTCGATAAACGCCTCGTTGCTTAGGCCCGAAAACCCTGATAGCCCATCTGAAACACCCTCAAAGCTACCTCATTGGATATGGAATACCAATTTTGCAATCTATTCAGATTATGTAAAGTCTTCTGTACAAGATAACTCAAGGCCTTTGTGGGGTTGGAATGATGATGGACTAAACATGAATGATGATAATTCACCATGTTCATTTTCAATGTTATACTCAATCTTGGAAATACCCTTAAGTATTCCTAGACGTTTAACAATCCCTGTAGTTGAGGAAGAAAGATGGTCTAAAGTATATGCAATAGCCTCTGCATTTTTAGCCCCTGTTCTTCTTGCTGTTCTATGGAATACACAAGAAGACCTCAACCCTTTAAGTGGGAAACTTGCTTATTTCATAGCTTTCTTTTCTGGTTTCACCTTCAGTATACTTTCCTTCCTATACACAAACCCCGAACACCCACCTCGTAGTAGTACCTTCTTGTTCCCATTTGTTTTTGGTGGGTTCTTCATGAGTATCATATGGTTCTACATCGTAGCAAACGAGCTTGTTGCTTTGCTTGTTTCATTAGGTACCATTTTCGGTGTTAACCCATCAATGCTAGCTTTAACCATATTAGCATGGGGGAATTCAATGGGTGACCTAATGTCAAACACCGCCTTAGCTATGCACGACAACAAAGGTGTTCAAATTGCTATGTCGGGAAGCTATGCAGGTCCTATGTTTAACACATTGATTGGTTTGGGGATTTCTTTGGTTCTTGCAGCATGGTCTAAGGGTTCTTCAGCACCTTATGTAATCGAACAAGATAATGCTGTGTTCATTACGATGGGGTTCTTAGCAGCAGGTCTTGTATGGGCTCTTATAGTTTTGCCACTAAGTGATATGCGCCCTAATAGGGTTTTGGGAATTGGTCTTATAATCATTTATGCTGTCTTCCTGTCTCTTCAGATCAGTATTGCTGTGATTTCAGGCTCACAGTCGATGTAAGTACACGACATTTCTGTACATAAATAGATGTAATCTTGGTTGTAATGTATGATATGGCTTGTATAGTTGCTCATGCTAGGTATTTTTTGGACTTAAATAGTCTATCTTAATGGAAGGAAGGGGGATCAATTGCCTTTTGTAATACTGTATTCAGCTCTAACAGAAGTAAAATCATCAGCTTCTCGGCCTTGCCCGATCTTCATTGTTGTAATAGAACTCTTTTTCTTAGGCCTTGTTCTCTTCACCTGATCTGATCTGATTTTTCTAGTTTCTGATCTGGTCAGAATGTTTTGTGTGAGTGTTTTTTGCCTTTTCTGGGTCTGATGTAATAAGCAATAAGAATGAGTTGAAGTGATTTAGTGCCTTGCTTGGTTTTCTTTATCGTTCCTTGTACCGTGGCTACCGGATTTTATTACCAGGATCACTAATTTCAATCATTCGGGGTAAAATCGCGTACCAAAATGTTATGGATCATACATTCACTTGATCCGGTTTCTACTTTTTGGTATGATCTGAATGTTTTCTGTGAGTGTTTTGTAATAATGTATTCAGCTCAACAGAAGTAAAAACATCAGCTTTTTGTTGTAATAGCACTATTTCTTAGGCCTTTCTTCGCCTGATATGATTTTTCTAATTTCTGATATGGTCTAGTCTGGCCTGGTTTGAATGTTTTCGGTGAGTAGTTTTTGTTTTTTCTGGTCTGATTTTTCTAGTATGATCTAATAAGCCATAAGAATAAGGTGAAATGATTTAGTGTCCTTGCTCGGTTTTGCTTTATCTTTCCTTTCGCCGTGGCTACTGGATTTTATTGCCTAGATCACTAATTTCAATCGTTAGGGATAAAATTGCCACCAAAATGTTCTGAATCGTACATTCATACTAAATGTATACTCCCTCCGTCCCGGAATACTCGATCCGGTTTGACCGGCACAGAATTTAAGGGAGTTGAATTGACTTATTTAATTTAATAGGTAGTAATTGATAATGGGGTATTATTTTAATGTAGTTAGTGGGAGGTGGGTTAAGAGGTGGGGTTGGGGGAGAGTAGGGGTTAAATTTTTAATTATTTTTTGTATGGAGTAGGGGTAGGTGAGTTAATAGGGGTGGAGTGAGAAATAATATAATATTGTTAGAATATTTCCATTTTTAGAAACAGGTCAAGTATTAAGGGACGGTCCGACAAGGAAAACAGGTCAAGTATTCCGAGACGGAGGGAGTAATTCAGTAGTATCAGAACTTCTTCTGTTTTGATATGTGGGCGTTAAATGTTACTTTACGAGTTACTTGAACAAAGTTTATCTCTACCTAATGTCATTTGTAATTCTGTTTTATGTTAAATGTTACTTTACGAGTTACTTGAACAAAGTTTATCTCTACCTAATGTCATTTGTAATTCTGTTTTATCTGCTCCAACGATTAAAAACCTGATATCAAAACTGACAGAAAATACCTATGCTAATTACCAGTCCAGTAGGATTTTCGTCATAATGATAAGGTAGAGAGCATCAAATACCTATGATAGTTACCAGAAAATGACTAAATTAGAGAGCATCAAATCAATCCTAATCAGACATAGACACTTTTTTTTTCGTCATAATACTCTCGACTCTCTTATAAAAATGTTATGTTGTAAGAAACTATGTTACTATATTTCTTGGACGATGCCAGGTTATGTAGGTATACCAAGCAAGGTTGACCTAGTAGTAAAGGTTTCGGCTCGTAACTTCAAGGTTATGAGATCAATCCTCATTGGGTGCTCTTTGGAGGTGGGGATTTCCCTTATAATCCTCCATCACTTCAGATGAGTTTGACCTGCAAAACTAACAGGAAATACCTATGTTAGGTACTAGTTCAGTGGGAGTTTCATCTAACCTTCTTTAAAAAAAAATAAAAAAAAAGTTTATGCATGTATTGAAGAGTGTGAGCATTATTTTATCACAATTTCACAAATTGATAGAATTATTAGTCCTAGTTGTTTGATGTTGAGATGACAAAAGCAGGCCCGGCCATAAGGAGGTCTGGTCGGACCTACAGCACCGGGCCCAAAATTTTGGGGGCCCATTTTTTTTTTTTAAAACCGGTTTTAAAGTTAAAAAAAAAAAAGAAAAATTAGCATCTTCCTTCTAACTTCCCTCCCGCAGTCCCGTGATTCCAGTGAAGTTCTTCCTCAAAATCTCAAAACTCAATAACTCTTCAAATTCTCTCTCCTTCCCATTCTTTGATTTCCCAAAAATCAGTCAATTAGATAATTAATTTCCTTAATTATCTCTCCTAAAAACCGAATTCTTCTCCTACAATTATGAAAAAATTACCGTTCATCTTCGTTTTCAGATCTATCAATCAATTCAATTCATTTTCTGAGAATACCCACCCAAATTCGTGGTGTTCAACGGACAAATTTCATATATTTATATATGAATCAAGATTCAAGATCTATTCATCTACAATTTCGAATTCTTTTCAATTCAAAGTTTCGAATTCTTTTCAATTCAAAATTTCGAATTCTTTTCAATTCAAAAGAGGGGAATTGACGAATTGGGGAAATTCGGATGAGCTTTGTGAATTTGGAAGCCGGGCCCGAAGGCTGAAGCATCTGCAGGAACTCAGGAAGGCAATTTCGGATTTCTTCTTTTAATCTTTTTCTTCCGTTAATTCGTTCTTCGTTTGGCAAGGAATCCAGGTTATATCTTTCTGACTTTCTTTAATTCTTTCGTTCTTCGTTCTTGGGTTCTTAATGATTTTAATCTTTTATATTTTTATAATTTTATTGCTATAATTTTATGTATTTTTGAATTGTTGTTTGATTTTTCAATGCTGAAATATTTAATATTGTATTTGTAATTGTTAAATTGTAGTTATTCACTTATTTTATTTAAGTTTTCAATTATTGAATTATCAATTATGCCTCCTAAAATCAGGAAACATAAATCTGGTTCTGAAAAACGTAAATGGAAAAAAAGAATGGAAGAGTTAGATTTGTCTCTAAGAGGATCTCTGGATAAGTTTGTTGTAAGGGAACCACCTGTAGAGAATGAAAATAATATTGGTGGACCTAGTGGTATAGAGCAGCAGAATGTAGAAACTTTAAATGAAAATGATAATTGTGCTAATGGAAATGATGGTGATGATGTGCTTTTAAACGAAAACCATAGTGTTGGTGGAGATGAAAATAATGAATCTGATCATAATCATCCTATCGACAATGAAATGGACCTTGAAAATGAAAATAATGATGGTGGGAATAATGTGGATGATAATGTGAGGCAAGAAAACAATGCAAACCAATCTGAATTTTTTTACACAGTAGATATATTTGATCCGAGAAATTGGGATGGCCTTGATTCTAAAATGATTGATATTTTGGCAGTCAAAGGTCCTAAAAGAGATTTGTCCTTTGATAAAGGTCCCAAAGATAGATTATCTAAGCGATTTTCTGCAACTTTATACTATAGAGTCTTATCTAATGGAGAGAAATGCGATAGAGAGTGGCTTGTTTATTCGAAAGAGCTTGATAAATGTTTTTGTTTTTGTTGCAAATTGTTTAAAAAAGGTTATGGAAGAAGTCAATTAACTAATGAAGGTTTTGGGGATTGGACACATGTTAGTATAAGACTAAAAGAGCATGAAACAAGTCCTGAGCATTTTAAGAACATGGGAATTTGGTATGATTTGCGTCTGAGGTTGCAAAAGAATGAGACTATTGATAAAGTCGCTCAAAAACAACTTAATAAAGAAAAAGAACATTGGAAAAAAGTTATACAAAGAATCATTGCAATTACAAAATTTCTGGCAAAATATAATTTAGCATTTCGTGGTACAAATGAGCGACTATATCAAAGTAATAATGGAATTTTCTTGGGATTTGTTGAAACGTTGGCAGAATTTGATCCTGTTATCCAAGAGCATGTTCGGCGTATTACTAACGATGAAATCCATGTTCATTATCTTGGCCATAACATCCAAAATGAGTTAATACGTTTGCTTGGTTCTGCAATCAAATCTGAAATTATCAAGAAAGTTAAACAAGCAAAGTATTTCTCTGTTATTCTTGATTGTACTCCTGATATTAGCCACCAAGAGCAAATGTCTTTAATAATAAGATATGTTGATGTTTTTTCAAAACCCATGATTATTGAAGAGTCTTTTTTAGGATTCCTAATTGTGAATGACACAAGTGGTCAAGGGCTTTTTGATGTTTTACAAAAAGAGTTGAAAGATCTTGGTCTTGACATAGATAATGTGCGTGGACAAGGTTATGATAATGGAGCTAATATGAAAGGAAAACATCAAGGAGTACAAAAGAGACTTTTAGATATAAATCCTAGAGCTTTTTATACTCCTTGCGGTTGCCATAGTCTAAACTTGTTGCTATGTGATATGGCTAATACTTGTGGTAAAGCTAGGGATTTTTTTGGGATCATTCAACGAATTTATACGATATTTGCAAATTCCACAAAAAGGTGGAAAATTTTGAAAGATAATGTTAAAGGATTGACTCCTAAGTCTTTATCATCCACTCGTTGGGAAAGTCGTGTTGATAGTGTTAAAGCCATTAGATTTCAAATGATTGATATACGTGAAGCTTTACTCCAAGTAGCAGAAGAAACCACTGATTATGATAACAAAGGATTGAGTGAAGCTAAATCTTTAGCAGAAAATGAGCTTTGTGATTTTGAGTTTTTGGTAGCAATAGTTATTTGGTATGAAATACTATATGCTGTTAACTTGGTTAGTAAAAATTTACAATCGGATGATATGCTACTTGATGTTGCTATTGAAAAAATAAAGGGCTTGGCTTCTTTTTTTGAGAAATATAGAGAAACGGGTTTTAATGATGCCCTTAACACTGCCAAGGAGATTGCTCTTGAGATGAATGTTGATCCTGTTTTTCCTCAAAAACGTGAAATTCGTAGAAAACGTTTTTTTGATGAGAATCCAGATGATGCACCATCTGTTTCACAATCTGCAGAGGAGTCATTTAGAGTAAATTATTTCTTATTCATTATTGATCAAGCCATTGTTTCTCTTAAGAGGAGATTTGAGCAATTTCAAGAATATGAAAATCTATTTGGCTTTCTATTTACTTCTTATAAGTTGCAGTCACTTGATGATGAAAGTTTGAAGTCATGTTGTGCTAACTTTGTAATTGCACTTGAGGATAATAGTGGGCAATCTGATATTAATGGGGACGAACTGTATGTCGAGTTAAGGTTACTTAGAGAATTTTTGCCTCGACAAAACATGGGACCATTAGATATCTTAATGTTCTTGAAAGGTCATGATTTTTTTCCTAACACATTTGTTGCATACAGAATTTTGTTGACTGTACCTGTCACCGTTGCATCGGCCGAGAGAAGTTTTTCCAAATTGAAGTTGTTGAAGTCATATATGCGATCTACGATGACACAAGAAAGACTCAATGGATTGGCGATGATGGCAATTGAGAACGATATTTTGGAAACAATTGATTATGAAGATATAATTGATGATTTTGCTTCAAAGAATGTTAGGCGAATGTGTCTTTTTAAGTAATAAAAGATCAATGTCTTTGGTTTAATGGTTTTGTTGAGATGTTATCATTAATAATAACTTAGTTTTAATTAGCTTTGTCTTTGGTTTTGTTGCTTTAGATTCTGGTTTAGTTTTTGGTCTTGGTCTCTGGTTTGCTCAGGCCAATCTGTTGTTGTTGTGTAGGCCAGTTGTGTTGGATAGTTCTGTTGGATAGTTGTGTTGGATGGTTCTGTGTAGGAAATTTGCATTTGTGTTGTTGTGCAGGCCTCTTGTTCAGTGTTCCTGTTGTGCAGGCTGCCACTCTGCCAGGCTTACTGCAGACCAGTGTCTGCTCATCTGCTGCTTGCACTGCTCATCTGCTGCCTGACTGGTGCACAGGCTGCCTGATTGGTCTTTGTTGTTGCTGTGCTCTACTGCCGCAGTGCTGACTGCCTGCTCTTTGCTCTGCTGATTGCTTGGTCTGCAATGCTGCTTGCTCGGCTAACTGTTGAGTGTTTGCTTTGTTTGTGCTGCTGCGGGCTCTACAACTCAACTGCTGTGATGCGTGCTCTACTGCAGTACTGTTGTGCTGCGTGTGCTGCGTGTGCTGTTGGCTACTGCCTACTGCAGT
This sequence comes from Spinacia oleracea, assembly GCF_020520425.1. Classification (NCBI taxonomy): domain Eukaryota; kingdom Viridiplantae; phylum Streptophyta; class Magnoliopsida; order Caryophyllales; family Amaranthaceae; genus Spinacia; species Spinacia oleracea. The sequence goes on along the minus strand of NC_079488.1, from coordinate 13,239,821 downwards.
GCTGCTTCCTCTATTGGCTACTGCTGGGTGTTCTGTTGCATGCTTTTTTTTTTTTTTGAGACTGCAATTCCATGTTTTGCATTAATTGGATAGTTTAGTGTTTTGCAGAATGTAGTAAACTGTACAATGAAGACTACAGTTTAGTGTCTTGCATTGATTGGATATTGTTTTGCATTTTCTTGTGTAATAAAAACACGGAGTACGTCTTATTTACAAAATAAATAAATAAATAATGCTTATAGTTAATAATTGCGCTAAAAAATTTTTTTTTAGGGGCCTCATATGAGCTTCGTTGATAAGCTTAGCACCGGGCCACCAAATTGCCGGAGCCGGCCCTGGACAAAAGCTTTAGTTTATCAGAATTAGCTCAAATTGTACTGCCTGTTTGTTTCTTCAAATTGGCAAAATAAGATAAGCCGATACCCATAATTCAATCAACCATACATTCATACGTACATCATAATATCATATCGTATGTTACAAGTTGTTTTGTACCTCATTTCAAGGACGATTTTAGCACTTTCTTCTATATAATTCATTATATAATTCATTATAATGCTATCTAATACTCTCTTCGTTCAATTTCGGGTACAAATAGTCTCGTTTGACCAAAAATATGGGTTTTAATAAAAATGGAATATAGTACATAAAAGAATAAAGTACAAATGATGATTGAGTTGGATGGAAAAATAGAATAAAGTACATAGAAAAGAGAATATAGCACATAGGAAAGTGGAATATAGTACATGAGTGGGGTTTTCAATGTATTTTTAATTAATATAGTACATGTGAAAGGGGGGACCTTAATCGTCAAAACTAACAGAATTATAATTGTGGGACGCCCGATTTGGAAAACGGGATTATAATTTTGGGACGGAGGGAGTATGTGTTTCAAACACATATCAGTCAACAAAATGACAAAATAGGGGAAAAATGAAGTATCATTCATGTGGAAACAAAAATATCATTCTATTAAAAAGTACTATTCAATTTCTTTTTCGTCTTTTTCCTATTTTGTCTTTTGTTATAATATGCATTTGCAAGCACATATCAGATATGCAAAAATAATTCCTGGGGGTGTTAAATAAAATCCATCGTCTGTCCTAGAACATTAGTGATATTTGACTCTGATCTCGCATTGAAAGTCGAGAGCTAGCCAACTACTCTAACCTCCTATCCCAGTTAAGGTAACCTAAACGAGATACTCATTCTGTCCCTTAATACTCGCACCGTTTTGACTGGACACGCTTGTCAATGCACAACTTTGACCACCAATATCTTTAACTACATATTATAAAAACTTATAAAAATATTAATATTTTGAAAATATATATTAAGATGAAGCCAACAATATAATGGGGGTGTTTGGTTAGTAGAGGTTTGAGGGAAAAAGAGCTTTACCTTTAGAAAAAGCTAGTTGGGAGTGTTTGGTTAGGAGAGGATTGGAAGAGAGTTTTGAGGTGAAAAAACTAATTTTAAAAAAGCTCAATATAGGAGCTTTTTGCAATTAGAGGTTTGAGAAAGTGGATGAAAATGACTATTTTGTCCTACTATTGCCTATAATTACAACCACTATCAACCTTGGTATCCTACATATTTTTCTCCTAAAAATATTACTTACACATTCTTTTTCATTTCACCCCATTTACTAGATTCGGTTTTTGTTGTAATAAATATTATATTAGTACTTTGAAGCAAATGAAGTATATTGCAATTATGCTTGAAATATCATTAATAATAGTTCTCTATTTGAAAAATATATATATATATATATTATTAAAAAAAATTAAATTAAGAATATTTTTTTTATTTAGTCAATGTTTATTAGAAAAATATAAAGAGAAAAAAATTAACACAATAAACTATTTGTCTAATATTAATAAGAAACAAAGAATGACAATGTCTTTAATGGTCATTTTACATATTAAACAGCTAACGGCTATCAGCTAATTTACCAAACACTTTTACACAAACAGCTAATGCAACCAGCTAGTCAAATCAGCTAATGCAAACAGCTAACCCGCTAACAGCTAGTCAAACCAGCTGTCAGCTAACAACTAACAACTCCTAACCAAACAGAGCCATTATATACTAAAATTTGTTTTCATATACTAAAATTAAAATAGAGTGAAAGTAAATTATGTAAATACAAAATAGTCTAAAAAGTCAAAACAGTGCGAGTATTAAGGTATAGATAAATAGTAAGAATTACTTGGACGATAAGAATTTGGCAGTTGGAGTTATATGGACATCATAAACAACTAAAATGGGAACATGGGATGAATGATTTCCTAGAGAAACAGCTATTGTGATTGTCCCTTGAGAGTGATAAGAAACAGATTTTGTCTCATACAATTTGGACATTTAACATACAGTTTGGACATTTAACAAGTTTTCCTAGAGATAGAGATGTCAAAAACTGATTCAACCCGAAAATCCGATCTGAACCAATTGAACTCATAACTGATCATGATCGAAATTTTTGTAAAATAGGTAACCCAAAATCTGACCTGTTTCCGACTTAAAAAATCGATAACTGATTTTAACCTGATGTTGTATGACTCGAACCCGAACCCGACACCCAACTGAAAGATAACCGATAATCGAACTGACCCGACTGAATAATGATCCAAACCCGATTTTATACCCGACAATGACCTTAACCCGATTTTTACCACAACCTGTTATGACTTGGCCTGTGGAGTAAATATTTTACGCTTGAATATGTTATGATGACTAAATCAGATATTGACTCGATCTTAACTCGTGTCCGATAGTGAATCCGACCTGAATTTTAACCGACCCAAAAAGGATCTGATCCGAACTTGACCTCAAACCCGAGATTCACCGATTCAAACCCGACTAAATAAGACTCAAACCCGAAATTGAACCCGATCCGAACATGACTCGACCCGAACCCTATTAATTTGTACCCGAAATGGGAAAAAAAAACCCGACATGACCCGGACCGAAAACCAACCTCACCCAACCCGACCTGCACCTAAGTGATAAAGTGACCCAACACAATCCGACCTGATCATGACTCGAGACCCGAGATGACCCGACCCGATGACCTGTTTTGACCGCTCTACTTAGAAAGTTGCTATTGTTCCGAAAATCAATACTTTCTCCATTCTTTTTTAGATGACACAATTATTTCGGCAAGGTTGCTAATGCACGATTTCAAACATACCTTCAATTATGCATACGAAAAAATTATAACAAGTTGATATTTAAAAAACATTATTGAGACAAATCTAATAAGAACCCGCACGAGCAGTGCACGACTATGTTTATGTTTTTTATTAAGTACAAATCACAAAATGAAGTAAAAAGCAGCTTGTATAAATAGTGTCCAAACCTCAATTATGTGATCTAATAAGAAACGGGGAAGTCTTTATGTACAAGTTATAAAAAATGTCATTTTTAATTAACTTTTTAATCGGTAATAAGTGTGATTTTAGTTTACTTTTTAATCAGTATCAAGTGTATTACGCAATACCGAGTGTATTACGGAGTATTTCTCTTTAAAAGGTCTTGCACGTATAAGGTAAAAAGTAACTTACATCGGGATAATTTTTATCCAGTTTTTTGATAACTTTTAACCTGTTTTGATTAACTTTTATATAATGAACAAAATTATGATGGATTATGCATTATTAGTGAATATAAAAAGAATATTTTTACAAAAATAAAAAAATAAATCACTAAAAAGTAGATAACTTTTACATTATATCATATAACTTTTAAGCATTTTGAGTTAAATTTTACTCCGATATACAATAAGAATTCGTGATATTTCTTGACAAATTTTTCCCCTTTTCTTGGGCCTCTGAAAAATTATCAAGCCCAGACCCTAAATCAGTGAAGCCCAACCTTTACCATTATTAATACGACTTGTACTACTAAAGTACTAAGTACTAACGTATGGCATAGAATTTGTACTAGTACTAATACTGCTGTAGTAATGTTGGTGTTTTTGCCCACTTGCAAGGCCTGCGGGCTGCGGCCAATATATCTAAACTAGTAAAATGTTTGAAAGCATTGTGAAGAAAGTTTATGTGTCACGTAGACTTCTTGTTTGGAGAATAACTCTCGTTCTCATTTTAACCAACCATTAATTGTTGTTTATTTATGTACACTAACTTATAAATAAATGTTAACATGAAATATAAAATAACTGAATTTTTATGTTACCTTTTAATATTTCTTATGGACTATATTGAAATAAAAAATAACAACTAAAGCATTAGGACAACCATGAATTAAATATGATATTATAAATTTCTTAAGCGTTAACTATAGAAATTCCCTGCATATATCTAATTAATTTGGTGTTTATTAACTTGAAGCATTAGTTCCATTAGGAAATAAATTAAAGAATTCTAAAATGATCTAACTGAAAAATTACTTGGCATGATAAATGACGTAGTGTACATGTATAGCCGATGAATTTAATGAATCTTTTCATTTTTATGAACTACATGTATTTTGGTCAAATATTTAGCTGAATAAGAATTTAATGAATATTTTCATTTTTATGAACTACATGTATTTTGGTCAAATATTGAGCTGAAGAAGAATCTCGTATTTTAAATATTTCAAAGTAGCAACCGGGACATTGCCTGGACCACATACAATGCATTTTCTACGAATTTTTTACTTGCACCATTTGTAATTTTACACTATTAACACACACTTTCTTTTATCAACTTTCTGTGATTTATACATAATGAAATATATACAGTAATTCCGTGAGAGCTTGTTAGATTCGTCTCGATATATATATTTTCAAAATATCATTTTTAAATTTTTTTTTAACTAATGTATATTTAGATATATTAATAACTTAAAATTTATATTAACAAGCGTGAAACATCAAATGATACAAGTAAAATCGAGTTTGGTCGATTTTTGACCCAATACTTTTCGCGTTGTCTGGGTTCGAATAATCGGATTACTATCACGAAATTTTATTCAAAACCGAATATTTTCCGGCTGGTTTCGGGACAAGTCAATTTTTAACAAGTCTTAGTGGTACCCTAAAATCCTCAAGCAATATGCATAATTATCGATTAATAAAATTCCTGAAAATTTTAATACAATTAGAAATACATAATGAAATTAACTAACAATCCTCTCTCTCCCTCTCCTTTTTCTCTCTTCTCCCTCGTCTTTTAGGGTTTCAATTTTTTTGGCCGTTTAGATCGGAAGTAGCCTAATTTTTTCGGAAATTAGACTATTTCCGACCCTTCTTGCTTTTCATTATTTTCTTTTCATGTTTTGTCTTGTTTTGGTTTCTCTTTCGTTGATTTGTTCCCAATTTATTTTTGGGTTGTTCCCAATATATTTGGGGTTTTCCTACAGTTTTCTAGGTTCTTGATTCTCATTCATGGATGAGAATTTTTTTAGGGAATAATTGGGAAGGAGATTTGGATTCATACAGGTTAGGGTTTATCATCAACTCGTCGATCAGAACAATTCATGCGCAGATTGCGAAGGGCTCTACTTGCAAAGATGTGAAATCATCGAAAATCACTGCTCGCGTCAAGCTAGAAGCAGTGGAGTACGAGATGTGCTTTAGGATGCAGAATAGTAATTATTTTGATTGTAACAGTTATGTATTTTCTTTGAATCTGTGGTATGCAGATCTATTTTATCATTGTAGATTCCGTCTGACTTATTATTAATGATATTATTCTTCCCCCGTCACAAAAAAAATTAAAATTAAAATTTACTAACAACATTAGCCAAAAAAATAAAATAAATAGTTGATCAAATTGAATTAACGACTAATAAAATGTAGTACTCCGTACCACATTTCATTTATTGTACGTCATAATAACAAAGTGTACTACCACGTTATTGTACTACCTACCATTCAAAATAAAGAAATTTCGTAGTGATCATAATTCTAAATTCTGATAGGATTCTATTTGCTTTTCTTGAAAATCTTCAAAGAGAAGTCACCAATTGTCGTTCAAATTTCAATCTCTCTCCTAAATTTTCAATCAAATTCAAAACCGAATTTCAGAAATCAATCAAATACCATCATCATCATCCTCAAGATGATGCACATGACTTTTTATTGGGGCACAAAAGTGACCTTACTATTCGATTTCTGGAGAACCGATTCATGGCTCAGTTACTCACTCACCCTCCTCTTCTGCTTCCTCTTCTCCGCCTTTTACCAATACATGGAAGATCGCCGCCTCTGCGTTTTAGCCATGGGGATCATCCCGCCACCGTCTAATCAACCGTCGTCCTCCGCCAACGGTAACGCTACAACCCCTTTTCTCCACCCGCGACTCGGAACTCGGTTGAGTAAATCAGCCCGATTCGCCACCGCCGTGTTGTTTGGAGTTAACTCGGCGATTGGGTATGTTTTGATGCTCGCTGTTATGTCGTATAATTATGGTGTTTTGATCGCCGTTGTGTTGGGTCTTACTTCTGGGTATTTCTTGTTTCGCGCGAAGGAATATGAAGCTTTGATTGTTGAAGATACTTGTGCTTGTTCTTGATTTTTTTTTTTTGTTAATTTTTCTAGTTTTTGTTGTTGTAATTTTACTTCTGATTTCATGTAATTTAATATCTATATATGTTGGTGAATTTGTTGAAATTCGAATTTTGTATATGGATGGATTTGGGGTGAATTTGATGGATCGACCTTTGATAGAAGCAGTTTCTATTATTGCTGTTTTTTAAAGCATGTAATTTTGGTATAATTTAGATTAGTTTGATCCGAAATTTGGTTTAGGGTTATTCATTTATGGTTTTTTAGTGTATTGGGGCCGAATTAAGAATTTTGGATTTTCGATTCGTGAACCCCGTTATATAACGGTTCAACAAAAATCAAGCCTATCTCCCTTCATCGTTCGTCACATAACGGTGACTCGGCATTTTAGAACATTTTTTCTACGTTACATTGTTCTTTTACACAAATTAGCTAAAAATGTAGTAAGAATGCTTAGACATTCTAATGTGAATTTTCACACCTTGTCACGCGATCCGTTCTATTCATTCGTTAACACATCCACGTCTTTTCTATAAAAAGTAGATGTGATACGAGTTAGTGGATTTTTTTTTAATTGAATGAAAAAAAGGTGTGGAGACAAAAAAAATAGTAGGAATAGAGACAAATAATAATTATGGAGTCATTCCTAATTAGAAGTGTAACAACTAATCTGAGATGCACGAAATAAAAAGTGTAACAACTAATTTGGGACGGAAGGAGTATATTGCACAAAATTCATTATTTCGTATACTATTACAAAGATGTATTCCCTCCATTTCTTTTTGTTTGTTACGTTTGAACTTTTGTACGTTTATTAACGTATGATAATTTGAATAAAAAAAAAAAATTAACGTATGATAAAGATTCTTTTGCTTTTTTTTTTGGTTAAAAAATTAAATCCAAGTAAAATCTCAATCCACTAATTATTACAACAACCAATAAGATTGTTTTTATTTATCAAAATGAACCAATAATAGAAAAGCACAAACATTGCTAACTTAACATGCTTGGAAAATCGTAAAGAAATTTAATGAGTTGAAAAAATTGGACCAATTAAAATTAAAAGCTGGCACAAAAAATGATAGTATAATCTACTCCCTCCGTTTCTTTTTGTTGTATCCGTTTCCTTTTTAGTCGTTTCATAATGTTGTATCCACTTAGAATCTTTTCTATTTTTGGACATATATTTTTTCCTAAAATACCCTTACATTTCAATCTAATTACCATAATACCTAAAGATTCTACCCATATTCCCACCTAATTTTCCCCACCCATAATATTTAATTAATTTACTTTCCCAACCAAAATTATTTAATTACTTTCCACTTCCCCAAAACCCCCCATCTCTCTCCTCTCACTCCTCTCGTCCCTCACACGTCTCTCACTCTTTCTTTTTCCGAGATTCATTTTTTCTCTCTCCTCCAAAACTCCATTTCACTCCTCCTCCAAAAACTCCAAAAACTACATTACTCCTCCAAGATTCAAAGACTCACACTTCTCTCTCCTCCAAAAACTCCATTACTCCTCCAAGATTGAACCCAAATTCAAAGAAAATTTCTAAGATTGAATTATCAGATTTTTTCTCTCTCCTCCAAAAACCTCCGCAACCACCACCACTACCACACCTCCGCCGCCTTTGCTGCCTCCACCACCATTCTCTGAAAAAAAAAACTCTATATCAAGGCTTTAGATGGTGAAATTCGACCATAAAAACTCTAGATCTAGAGTTTTCATGGTCGAATTTGACCTCTAAATCTTCAAAATCTTTGAATTTGTGTTCGTTTTTTCTGGGTTCGTTGAATTTTTGTTGAATTTTTCTTCGATTTTTTTTGGTAAAACTCTTTTTTTTTTTGGGTAATTATTCTTCGATTTTTCTGGGATTTTTCTGGGTAATTCTTCGATTTTTCTAGGGTAATTTTTCTTCGATTTTTGTGGTGAAATTCGTTGAATTTTTGTTCGATTTTTCTTGGTAATTTCGGTGATTTTTTGTTCGATTTTTGTGGGTAATTTCGGTGAATTTTTATTCGATTTTTCTGGGTAATTTCGGTGATTTCTGGGTAATTTCGATTTTTCTGGGGTTGTAGAATTTTTGTTCGATTTTTCTGGGTAATTTCGATTTTTCTGGGGTTGTTGAATTTTTGTTCGATTTTTTTTTTTTAATTTTCGGTGAATTGTATGTTCGACTTTATGGGTTCGTTAAATTTGTTCGATTAAGGTGAAATTTTGTTGGTGATTTTTGTTCTTGAATAATGGTAATTTTTGTTGGTAATGTTCTTGAATTTTTGTTGGTAATGTTAGTTGAATTTTGTTTGGTAATGTTAGCCCATTGAGGGAGAAGAGAACCTATAATCTGATTTATTATTATTATTAATAAAATATATACCTTTTCTCTTATTTCTTTATTATTTTCTCTCTCTTTCATTTATTCCAATCTCTTACACACAATCATTTCTCTTACACCCAATCATTACACTTATACTCATACAAATCAAGATTCTATTTTTCTTAAAAACCCCCCAAGATTCCAAATGGATACAACATTTAGAAATGGAGGGAGTAATATATATATATATATATATATATATATATATATATATATATATATATATATATATATATATATATATATATATATATATATATATATATATATATATAAAGGAGAGTTTTTTCAAAAGCATTTAGAGCATCCACGTAGGATTTCCACGTCATCTATCACATATATATAATTAAATTATTAATTAATTAAATAAATAATATTAGAGTCTTTCCATGATTGACCACTTAATATGATAAAGATAGATTCCAACTAAAATCTATCCTACTTCTCTTCTCCCTTTTTGTATATATATACATATAAACTTCTTTTCGGGATCCACCAAAACTCACGTATAACACAAAAAAATCTACGTAATTTTTTTTTTTGTACACAGCATAATTGTTTATGCTCCATCGGCTTAAGAATTTGCTATTCGTTTATGTGTGTTCATTTAATACTATTTTGTATGCCTACTGGATATTGATATATTTGTATTTTAGTTTTTGTTGTGCTTAATTTCATCTTGCTTAAGTAACTCACGTACATAAATTCTTTGCTATGTTTCAGCGCAAAAGTCGATGGTTCAAGGAGGGTGATCGATTCAACAAATTATACGGAGTAGTAGTTATTATAATAAATGGTAATTGTAATTTCAATTACCTTAATAATTTTTACATAAAAAAAACTTTTTGGGTGCAACCACGAAAGAAATTTGTAATAGTTATGATTAAGTGTAATAGCGTTCTATTTGCATTAAACCTATATTTTTTTTCCAATTACAAATTATATGACTTTATACCCATACCTAACCATCAACATAACAGTTTTCAAAAAAAAAATATAGCTTAAATAAATAAGGGTTATTCATAATTTTATTAATTAAAAAAAGATTTTCCGTGAAATTAGCATGCTGGTAGTTAGATAGATTTTTTGATTTTGTTAATATGTTGGTAGATCTTAATAAAAAGGTAATTATGGTAGTTAGGATAGATTTATCTATCCAAAATTATAGGATGGATTATCTCCATCGAAAAAAGTTATAGGGATTAGTTTACAAATTTGAACGACTTATTAATTTATGAGTAGATAATTATTGTAACGGGCTTCAAAATAAAGTGTGAGTAAATTATGCATTTAATTTGCATTTGTAGTTTGATTAAAAAATGGGTGTAATCTTAATGGCCAATTCATAATTTCGCGATGATACGGATTGTCGATTTCGCCATTTTTTTGAATCTACCCAAGATGATGGAACTCCAGTTAACGAATATGTACTTTTCATTACAAACCCGTGCATCACACGGGCTTCAATACTAGTAAGTTCATAAAAAGGAATGATTTTCCCACGTAACAAACATTGTGAAACACCCTAAAAGAAGGAAAATATTTGGTTGACCCTAAGGGTTGTCAACCCCTAAGATACATACTTCCTCCGTCTTTTAATACTCGCAACGTTTGGACTTTTGCCACTATTCATATAATATATTTTGACTATTCGTAGTGTTTTTTATATAAGATAAAACATAGTCATGTGGGATCTTGTTAGATTCGTCTCAATGTGTATTTTCAAAATATCAACTTTTTATAATTTTTGCATAAAGAGAATTTAAGATATAAATGATTAAAGTTGTGCATCGACATGCGTGAAACTAACAAACGTTGCGAGTATTAAAAGACGGAGGAAGTATAACATAAAAAAGTTTCAATGTATTTGTAACCAATCAAAATTCAATATTGAAGGGTTACCAACCATTAGGGTCATTCTATCATTGTCCCTAAAAGAAATACTATGTAACAAACAAAAAGAAACAGAGAGATAGTAGAAAAATTCAACTACGGCACCTGGAAATAGGGAGTACATTGCAGAATTCAATGTATCTTTCTATCTTCATTCCCTTCTGCTAAATTTGAGGAATATATGCTGTAATTCTGTAAATTATCCTGGCACCTTGGGATTGGGATCAAGATAAAATTACAATTCCTTTATTTAAGGAACAACACCTCCCCTCATAAAAGGATTATTTTGGAAAGGCTAATTTCTAGTGAACACGATATTGCAACATCTCAATATTGGGTCATTTGATTTGCCACTTACTTATAGTCACTTACTTATTCAAGAAAAATAAGTTTGTTAAATTCAGATAAGTCATGATATGGAAAATAAGGTTACTAAAATTTATCACTATAATAAGTTTAGATAAGATACTTGCAAAAAGTAAAAGAAAAATCGAGATAAGTTCAGAAAAAATACCAAAAAATCAGGTGAATAGAGCGCACCCAAATATAAGACCAAAGACGTAGTAACTTTGTAGCTAAACACCAAGCAAATGTGCATAGTTAATTGAAGATGTCTTTCGCACAAGGGAATCGTGCTACGAGATAACTAAACTTAGGCACTGGGAGTTGTGTCATCATTGGAATTGAAAGCCCGACTTATCGAAACAACGGACCTCATTGAGTGGAACACGGTGTGTGACTAAGTCAAACGACGTAGGAAAAAGAGTTACCACATAACACTCTGGTTTTATAGTAGCGATAAAACATGTAGAAATGGAAAATTTGGTAGGACATACATGATTATGTGAAGTAATGAAAGAAATTAGGTCAACACATAATTTATTCTGCCGATAAAGTTTACCCGGATATTAATGTATGAATGAAGTTAAGATGGAGAAGGAGAACATGTTTAGTTCCATGATGAGTAAGTTCTCCACCAAGATTAGCCGGTTGATTGAATCTCATCCCTTAACCCTTTGCATAAGCCATAGTTTTAACAAAATTAATTAGCTTAATGAGTAAAACCTCATGGAAATTGTTACTGTTACAAGATATTGGGTAAAACCTCATCGAAGACATAGAACTACACATTTGTTGCAAGGTAACTTATAATCAGAAGAGATAGTTCTTAATTTATAATCATATATTTATATAAATAATTGTGAACTAAAAAATTGGTGTAATTTAATGAAAAAATAAATTATCCTAACAAATCAATCTTACTATTATAACAACACGATTCACATAAACGAAATGGAAAAAAAAATCAAAAAGTACAATACTATGTTAAAACCTGATTTTTTTTGGAGAGCTAGTTTTTTTACGTTAATGTCTCTAGCTAAATGCGGATGTGTAAACGTAATTTACCGAATTAATAGTATTGGTGTTAAATGTTAATCAAGAAACAATTAAATATAGCTCGTTGATGATTGGAAAAGTATCATGCATCAAGCAAAATATATGTAACAGGATGAAACAAATGAAGTAGGTTCTTGAAAATCGTAGTCACCGTATATATATTTAGTGAAATTTTATTTTAAATTAACGTACAATCACATTAAGGAAGCCTAGCTAGTTCTTGACAAGCACTTAAACGAATATCGACTAAAAAAATCAGTGTAATTTAACAAAAACGATGCTAAGAACTTATCTCAACTTATCTGAATTAATCAAAATTTATTTTAGTTATAAATTACTAAATTATATTTGACCAACCCTTATTTTTCTTGAACTTATCTTATCTGAAATTATTTTTCTTGAAATATGTGGAAACTAGGTGAACATAACAGATCCTAAATGTGTGTAGTTTTTATCTACGTTAAAGCCTCTACATGCAAATAGGTAAAAGTAAATTTCTTCTCGTGCGTTCTATTCACCTGATTTTAACTTATTTTTTCTGAATTTACCTGAACTTATCTGAACGTATCAAAACTTATTTTAGTTATAAATTGTACTTGGTCAACCCTTATTTTTACTGAACTTAATTTTTATAAAATAAGTGAAAATAAGGTAAAGAGATCAGACCCAATGAAAAAGAGTTGTTTTCACCCACTAAGTTCATTTATAATCCCTAATAGTCCCATAGACTCCAACAAAACTCACTGGTAAGTGGTCAGTTGGTCAGCATATAGTCTTATGTTTCCTTTGACAATGTGTGTCTGGAAAGTCTTCACTAGGGGCGGTTTTGAGGGCGTGTGGAGTGAGCGATAGAACAAGGACCTAAAATTTTAGATATAATATATAGAGTAACTAGTTTCCTAGTGGTTAAGGTATTATTGCGTAATACCCAGTGTTTTGGGTTCAATCTTAATAAGTTCATTTTTTTAATGCTCTTTCCGACCCCTTAATCGTGATGTCATTGTAGCCCCGACACTGGTCTTCACCAATAATGGCCGATTTGTATTATAAGAAAAATACTTTGGTATACCATATTTAGACATAATTGTATCATCATACTACACATATAGTGAAAATAAATCCGATATAGACTTAAAGGCAATACATATATTTACTTCCATCTTATTCAACCAAAGAAATAAGATTAAAATTATTTTTCTGCGAAATATTCAACACAAGTGGCCCATTAGCTCAGCTGGTTAGAGCATCGTGCTAATAACGCGAAGGTCGCAGGTTCGATCCCTGCATGGGCCACATTTTTCAATTATGCGGAACCTCTTTTCCCAATTTTTTTTTAATAAAAGTTACACTATGATTTCTATCTACAATGTTTTTAAGTTTCAAAGTTTCTCATTGGTTGATTACAATACCTTTTAGTTCTCTATAATATATTTTTAATAATATATTTTATTTATTTTACCTTTTTCATTGTTTTTCTTCATCTACCTGCTCCTTTTAGTTACTCGTATAATATTTTGATAGTAATGGCTTACGTAATTATGTACCAACTGTTGGCTATCCGCTCATGTATTTTTATTTTTTGCGAGCAGGTAACCATTAGAGTATAGCCACTTATTTCCCACTTCTTACCCCATAATCACATTCTCATCAAAGTTCTATAATCACCTTTGGAATAGTACGCGAAAAGAGCATTTGTGAACGGAGGTAATATACAGAAATTATATACACAATTCTTTTTTTTAAAAAAAAATAGATTAGTGCATATATAATTAGTATGAGTAAATTAATTAGCAATAAAACAAATACAGAAAGATTAATTGCATGAAATTAAATGGTAGGTATAAATACGTACTAGGTAGCTAGGCTAAGCTAGCACCTAGTAGACTCATGGTAAATGTAATCAAGGACAGCAATAACTCCAAAAACGAAGGCTTGATCAATCCCTGGTTGCACAACCACATGGTACAGATCTTTGCTTGTCATTACTTTCTCTATTTCTTCTTTAACTCCAACCTGCATACATTTATATATATTCATGATAAACAACACATGCATGATAATAAATATATAAATAAGAAGCTAATTGATCTTGTTTGGTTGACAGTATATAATGACATGCATTGGGGCTTTACTTTACTTCTTTACTTCTGATCTGTTTTTTAGACAGTAGCTTCATATAGATACATTGCTGCATCATGTCATGTATATATGCTATTTCTTCCCTCTTGAAAATGATAGTCGCATAAATGAAGGGAGTGGGGGACTCGAGCCTGTGACTTGTCGATCAGTTTTAACTATTAGGCAATTAAGACATCATAGGTAGACCTGGCAAAGGTTGACCGACCCGAAACCTACCCGAAAATATTGGATCTTGAACAAGATATTATGACGTGTAACCTGAGTTTATCCGAACCCGAACAACAAGAAAAGCTAGTAATAGGTTAAACTCCGACCAGACGTGTGTTTGATCTGGCCGATTGAAAATCGTTGTATTTATAGTAATAAATGAGATTATGATGAACTTTAAACAAAATAAACATGTAGTTAACTTGCTACATTTGTTGTGTGTGTACTAATATGATTTTGATTTGAATTATACCTCATTTTATGGTTGGATTTTATTAAATATAAACCTATGTATTCCGTATGAAAATTGTTAATTTGTGCACATATTTTGTATGTTTATCACCCAAATTAATGAAAACAAAATGTACATTTTAAAATCTCTCAACCTGTTGGGTTAACCCGAACCCGAAAGAATTGGATCTTGAACAAACATTTGTAAACCCAAACCCGAAAGTGATAGATCCGAATTAACCCAAACCCGAAAGTAATTTTTATATCCCGATCCAACCTACCCGTTTGACAGGTCTAATCGTAGGTGATCAATGGTCAAACTAAGACACTCTAAAGATAATCGATCATGAAGCTTAAACTATTCAATCTCCGCTTCCATTCAGATTTAATTGTCACATACGAAATACGTACTACGTAGGACATATTCATTAATTAGTTCAAATTACACCAGCAACTTGTACAACTTGTACTCCAACGTACGTATCATAGTGAAAGGAAAATAATTTAAGTAGCCTGGCTAGCTAGGTTGATGCGATATGATGCATGTGGTACATTAATAATGCAACCAGGACATTCATTTCAAGGATAAAGAAGAGCAAAAGTGATTTATGTGTACGTGCTATATCTATCAACACTACAACATTTAATGGTGGTGAATCTGGTTATGGAATAAAGCTAATTATAGAGTCTCTAAAATTATCCACTATAGTTATAGAGGTCAAGAGAATAAGCATATATATCCACTATCTAACTTTTCTTTTTCTTCACTTTCATGAATTTTAATTATATCGGAAAATAAACCTTACGTAAAACTCCTCCCTTCTGTCCGAAATTAGTTGTCATATTGGTACATTATTAGTTTAAAATCAACATAAATATTAATTTCTGCCAAAGTTAATCAATTATTAAGTTTCATTATGGCTTTGTTCTTTTACTCTTATTCTTATTTCTTATTAGATCAGATCAGAAAAATCTGACCATAACGACCACTCGACCAGACCAGAAAAATCTGACCATGTCGACCAGACCAGAAAAATCTGACCATATATATCGACCAGACCAGAAATATCTTACCATGTCAACCATACCAGAAAGGAAAATCAAACCACACCAGAACAAATCAGACTAGACCACAAACTAGAAAGATCAGAATAGATCATGTAAAAAGAACAAGCCCTAAAATAAGAGATTACACGAGGATATTAAGGGATATGGATGGGTGAGTTACCTGTGCTATAATATTTCCCAAGGAGTCCACAATGCTGCAATTCTTGTCAGGGAAATAGCCTTTGACTTCAAAGTTCCAGTCTCTAACTTGGCCATTATTAAGCTTGGGCTCAATTGAAATTCTAACTGGGTTGTTGCTTGTTGGGATGCATGAGTTTTGATTTGGTTCTTTTATGCTGAAAACTGACTTTTGAAATCCTTCATAATCATAGTACCCTTTCCATTTCTTGTACTTGTAAATGTTTAATGCTTGAACCAAACCACCCTAGCATATCATCACAAAATATATAATTTAGTTATCATATAACACATGGAAGTACAAATAAACTTCACAACCCTAAACTAGCCAATAATTAAGCTAATAACAAGCTAATTGACTCGTCACCCAAATAATATATGAATCAACTAATGATGCATTGGCCTCTCCATTTGTAATTTGTATTGCCTTCGTAGCTCATTTGCACAAAAAACAATACTCCGTATGAATTAAATTAACTCGACTCAACAATATTGCGCATAACTATGAGGTGAAGTAACAACATAAATTGATTGTAGCGGAGGTAATTTAATACCATTATGTAGCTCATGACTAATTTTTGGGCTCGGGCGATTTTCCGAGTCATTACTTGGATAACTTTAATTTATATCTTTTTTTGTGAAAAAACAATCACAATTAACTCCTATTCTCATTAAGTTTTTTTTTTCATCACTTATTATATTTCATTTGCAAAGAAATAACATGTAGCAAGAAATGCATAGAAAAGTGGATACGTCATTAGCATTTGAATCAAGTGGTCATGGGTCTGAATCTTGTATAAACTATAACATGTGTTTCTACTTTTGGAATTTGGAACATATGTGGATGACATGTGTTGAATTGAAAAGGAGAGCGCCACATGACATGGTAGAATGTTTAGATGAGGTTTTGGAGGGTTCACCAGAAAAGTGACATTCTTATTATTACACGGGATATATTAATAGATGACTAAGGTCAATACTGTAAATTGTACAAATATACTCTCCTAATTTTTTTGGGTGTTAGTACCCGATTCACCCTTAGAGCTAATCCGGATTCGGGGCGAGCTCTGGGTGGTTAGGTTTCAGTCCCCTCCCAATTGTTGTTCCGGGGATCAAACACGGGTTCTCCCTACCAAATTCAGCCTCAATCACCACTAAACCAACAAGCAATTAGTAAATATACTCTCCTAATGATTCACAATAATGTATTATGGAGTACAAGTGTATAAAAAATAATGTAAGAAAAACATACAAACCTTTAATTGTCGAATAAGAAGAATATTATCACCATCACCATCGCGAAGAATCAACTCCCCTTTTTTTCCAAGGATCCCACAACCATCCACCTGAAAAACAACCCTTTGGCTACAATCGGTAACCACAAAACCACCACCACCCACCGCCTGTGGCCGCCGCCTCACCACAAACACAACTTGTGAAGATGAGCAATACATCTTGCTTACAATGGGCAACAAGAAGTTTGGCTTTGATGTTGCCATTTTTTTTGTTATGTTTTAGAGTCTTATAGTACGACTATTCTCATGCAAGTTTCTAAGGGCCTAACTTCTTCTTATAGAAGAATTTGTACAATAAAATTAAGGGTTTCTGTTTTCTTTTTTAATTTACAAAAATAATAATTATAATAGTTGACTTGCTCTATTCACCTTAATCTTAATGCTTATTAGACCGGATTAGAAAAATCAGACCAAAGCAGAACAAATCAGAACAAACTAGAAAAAGAAAAAAGCACTCACTTACCAGAACCTACCAGCTTAGACCAAACTAGAAAAGAAAAATTACACCAGATCAGGCGAAGAGAACAAGATCTTACATACATAAATTAAAGAAAAATTAATCCAAAGTTTGGCCAACCTTGACTTTACATATATATAGGTAATTAAGAATCTTATAGGTTGATGTTAGTTATTGCATGCATTGACGTTTTGGTGCACAACATGAGAAATTGGCCACTCATTTCTAATAAAAAGCATGAAGTTGCGTTGATAGTTTAAGTTTCCCTTTCTATGCATTTCATAAAGGAATACGTTACTTTTTGAAATTTGGCAAAAGCTCTCTATAAATATGTATAAAACTAGACGTATGTTTTTATAACTTAGAGGTTATTGCTTAGGAAGTTGTTTTAGTTTTATTTTTGGTAACTTGACGGGTTTGTTTTGGATTCTAGCGCTATGACTTGTTGAATGCCCGTGCTTTCTGTTTTTGACATGTCATACTGATCACTAGTTAATAGTTATCATTTTAAATGTTGTCTTGATTTGTTAATTTCACGTAGTTTGCGACACATTCGCTAGATCAAAATTGTTAAACATGTATGGGGGTATATGTTAGTTTTTTCTAAAAAAATGTACAAGGTAAATAATTAGTGGAATAATTAGGGGAATTTTCTCTACCCCTTGGTTGAATTCATCAATAGGTTGGAGTTTAGGTTTATAGTTCAGGACTTCAGGGTCATTTGATCAATTTTTTTGATTGGTGGTTATAAATCAATGATTTATGTTGATTTTCCCATTTAATTTTTGTGTTTCTAATACTTGTCACACCCTCTTTATAATGCAAATAACCAATTGAGGTTGGCATGAGTGGTTAAGGGCCTCTTGCTCCTTAACCAAGGTCTCGGGTTCGAGCCTTGGGAATGTAAAAAAATCTCAACTGGGAGGGATGCTGCCCATCGAGGTACCCATGCAAACTCCCACGGGAGATTACCTCGCCAAAAGCGGTGGGAACTCCTCGTAGTAGAACCAAAAAAAAAAAATAATGCAAATAGCTTATAAAAGTTCCCTTTTGTTTATTTATTTATTTTTCTCTTTCTTGACTAGAGATCATAGATCTTTGCTATCCTCTGTTGCAATCATATTTTCTCACTTTAATTTCCATCTAAAATTGTTTCATCGAACTCCTTTTACACTTTGTTTTGTTAAGATATGTCAAAAGACTCAAAAGTATTAAATTAAGTGGTCTCCATATATATCAAGACACAAACGTTCTTTTTCAATCTCTTCGTCTATTTTGTGATTAATACAATGAAACATATAATCACTTAATTAAGTACGTATAACCGGCTTAATTCCCTAAAGTGGCTTTCTTTATCTACTCCCCCTTAAGAAAGATTGACAGATGTGAGGTTTACCAAGTGGCTAAGAGGACCCCTCTCAAGGGTTAACTCTCTTTTTACTTCTGTCAAGAAAAAAAAAGAAAAAAAGTTTACCAAAAAATACCTTGGTAAATAACTAAATATATAGGTCTTGTTTGGTTTGAAACTTATAGAGCCAAAACAGGGTTGTGATGCAAATTAGCTTGTTTACTATATTAGAAAGCTATTTTAGGGTCTTTGGTTAGAAATTGTTTGCAAGAGATTTTGGCGAAGTATTTTATATACTAAAACAAAAGATATTTTACAAAAAAAATCATACAAATGAGGACTTTTTTGAAAGAGATTTTAGCGAAGTATTTATTCATACACTGAAATAACTAACAATTATATCAAACAATTTTTCACAAATACCTAAAACAACAACTAACAATTATTTATCAAATATTTTTATACAAGCAACTAATACAACCAGGTAATCAAATCAGCCAAAACAAATATCTAACAATTATTAACCAAACACTTTTAGACAATCAACTAATTCAACGAGCTAAAACAAATAACAACTAATTACTACTACCATATGAGGAGTATTTGCGCACTTGACCCTAACGTCTAAACGTAAATAAGTATTTGGTGTGTAAATATGTAGGAAATGTGTATGAATCGTAGAAAATAATGTTGGTGCAATTAATATGCATGGCGTAATAACGTAATTGTTCCGGTACTGGTTAGGAACGGTTGGAGAGGCCTGGTTGGTAGAGTGACTCCGATTCTGTGATGAGATCCTGCACAAGTGACAATGGTAAAACTAGCCTCGGAGGTGATTTGAGGATCCCCCCTCCGATGCTAAAGTCAGAGATTATGAAATATATGTTTTTTGGTCGAGTCAAATGATTAGGATTGCGTACCTTTTACAATAAATGCGGTCCATATATATAGGAATGGGTTGGGTGTACGGATTATTCGGGCCCTACCTTGGAGATAGCGACCCGTTGACTTCTTAGACAGACGACTTGTTGCTGCTATCGGCCACAAGACAACATTGGTAAGGAAAAAAAAGCAGGGCCGGTAGCGGCGTTTGCTCTTATCTATCTCATACGGGTGAAGATGCTATCTGCTTGCTGGTAGCACACCCGTACAACTAGCCCCCTCAGAGTGAGCATTGTTATTCTTGAATCACTGCGCTTGCTCTGATTTTGAAAAACTGGTTCCACACTTACTAGCCCCCCAAAAACTGTATGGCCTGACAATTGGCATTGGGAGTGAGAATTGTGGACTAATTTTTTGACTAGCCCTCTCCAGAATTGTCTGACTTCCATTGCCAGCGGCACAACATACAAATTTTGTAATTTGGTGTCGGCCTACTTGTTTTGCATGTTTACTAGCCCCCTTGCTTTTTATTGCTGACTAGCCCCCTTGCTCTTACTGCTGACTATCCCCCTGCTTTTACTGCTGACTAGCCCCCTTGCATTTACTGCTGACTAGCCCCCTGCTTTTACTGCAGACTAGCCCCCTGCTTTTACTGTAGACTAGCCCCCTGCTTTTACTGCAGACTAGCCCCTTTGCTTTTACTGCTGACTAGCCCCTTGCTTTTACTGCAGATTAGCCCCCTGCTTTTAACGCAGATTAGCCCCCTGCTTTTACTGCAGACTAGCCCCTTGCTCTTTTTTGGTCAATTTGCAAACGGAAGTGCTTTGCCTAAATTTAAAATTCGAAACAAAAAGGGGTTTAAATTCTAATTTTTTACCGCTCAAAGGTCTCCACGTGGCTTTCCTTGAATTCTGAACATGACGCGTGTTGTTTCATCATTTTATTTCAACGGTTGACGATGAACCGTCGCTTGAACTTCCGCAACTGTCACACATCAAAAGACTTATGGGCTTCTTTTTTTTTGACTACTTAAACTCTCTCTCCTTCCTAATCTTATTTTCTTTCGTCTTCTCTCTCTTGCAAATTGTCACTGCGCTTTCAACTTGTCTTGCGATAACAACCGTGTGCTCTCTCTTCTGCTCTTGTCGTGCGATTTTATTGTTGGGTTGCTCCTTTTCAGTCCTTGTTGTGAATTGCTGGTTGTATTGAAGGTATATTCATGCTTTACTTCTGTTTTCTCCCATCGCTTTTTAGTTTTTTCTTGGTATTATGTCGAGTGAGGTAGCTAGTGAAAACCTGCTGAGTGGGGAAGGGTATGATGATGCCGGTAATACTTCCCCATCCTTAGATGTGAATATTATGGATGAGGATAAGCCGGGGTCCTCTGACTACTTTGAGCCATCGTACCGGGATGCCGCGTTTGAATTGCGGTCTCGCATGAGTAATCAGGTACGAGCCGATATACGTCGTGATTTAAACTTTCTTAGTACATCTGAATTTGCGCCTGCAGTGGATGTTCCTTCAATTTCCCTTGACTACACTTTTCATTCTTGGACACAATTTATGGACCTTGCCGGCTCTGGAAATGGTCAATATGGGACTAATATTGGCAATATTGTTGTATCATATAATCAGGATGCTGTTAGAGGTGCCCACTTGGAGGATGTGGCCTGTGGCAGTCGGCAAGCTGATGGTGAGCAAGTTAGCAGTCATGCTACGGATGATATGGAGGCTGCGGTATCCGGGGAAGATGAGGATGTTGAGGAAGCAAGTGATTCAATTTTGGAGTCTGATGATGATCTGCCTGCTCTGTGGTCGGATGGAGAGGATATAACATCTCTTTGTGAGCAGGTAGTGAGGGAGCAGGATTTGGACGAAGAGCCTGACTCCGATTTGAATATGAGAAATACAGAGTTGAATGTCCCCCTCCAGCCGGCAGTAAAGTTAGGACCACAGTAATTTCGTCCGTCTGGCGGAAGAAGGCTGAGAAGGATAACCATCCTCGGTGGGCCAAAGAGTTTTTGAAACTTCCTAGTCGTTATCGGCTCGTTGTTCCCGCCAAGGGGAGTTTGATTCTGGATTGTCATGCAGGTCATATAGCCGTGTATGCCCACCATTTTGATTTCGGGCTCCGGTTTCCTTTGCACCCTTATTTGGTGAAGATATTGCGGGCTTGGAACGTACGCTTGTCCCTGATAACTCCCGCAATGATTCGGAACGTTGTTGCTTTTAACTGGTTGCTTTCATTCAAACAGTGGCCTCAGATAATTAACTTATTTCGGGGTCTGATTTGGCAAAAGAGGTATAAGAAGAAGTCTGGGTGGTGGTCCTTTTATACCAAGGCTAGCAAGATGACTGTGCCTCCCAAATTGTCCAGTTGCCATGGCTGGGAGAAGAAGTTCTATTGGCTGAGAGTCCCCTCTGATTTCCCCATTCGCACCCCTTTTTCATGACCTCATCCTCACATGGAACATTACCCTGAGAGAGAGTTGAGTTTTAGGGAGAAAATGGCGTATCGCTTTGTTTCCTGCAATCATGTTGACACTGGTTTGCTGAAAATCGTATGTGTTCCTAAGTATTGGCTTCCACCTGCCAAGTATATATGGGAGAACGGACCGTTGTCTGCTGTCGGCTTATGCCATACCCACTTACTTGGTATGGACGTGAGCTGATAGCCATGTACCCCCTTTTGTATTGTCTGTCTGATGGTGTTTATTTTATTTTATAGTCATGTGCTCATTTCTGTGTTCCTTTTTCTTGTCTGGTTTGCATACACTTGACTACACTAAGCTCGGCTTGGGAAAGAACGGTCGTCCCGTTACCAATACTCCTGTCAATCCCCGGGGTGTCTGTTCGACTCTTTCTACCTACTCGGCAACGACCAACTAGAAACGTTCTCGCGTGAGGGAGGAACCTGTAAGTGAGTCCCCTTCCAAAAAGACAAGAGCACTGAATTGCATACCGACTCCTAAACCGATTACCATTCGCAATCCTGCATCTCGAAGTACTGCTACCTCGAGTGTAGACGAGCCTCCGAGACAACATTTTTCGGTGTTCAGTCTGCAGTTGGTACTTCTGATATGGTTGGCGGATTACAATCCTTGGACTGTGGTCGTGGTGCATCTCAAGCTGTTAGGCGTGATCGTACTCGTCAATGACCTTACCATCGTCCCACTGGGTCTCGTCGTACTGCTTCCTTGTTGCAGACTTCCGGGGAAAAAAAGGATGCTGTTGTTCAGAAGGTATCAGATAAACCTACGGAGAAGGTTGTTGATGGTGGTGTGTTGGCATCTCCTGGAGTGCCGATTGTGCAATATGATGCCATGATTGTGGACATAAGGGATACTCCTTCGAATCATGACGATTAGGAGGTAAATGACACTGATGTCGGCACTTTAGACAACGTCCTAGTTCCTCCTCCTACACTTGCTGCAACCTCTGGTTATATGAGGCCTAGTCAGAGTGCTGATACCAGCTCTGGTCTGAATATGGGTTTGTTTGTACGACATGAGGAGTGGATAAAAAATACTCCCGTTGTTCTGACCCCGAAGAAGATGAAATACTTTGATGTTCCTCCTGGTAACCCTGATGAGCATGGGGATCCTAAGATTGACCTTCTTCGAGGTGAATTTGTTCTTACTGATGACTGCCGGTTTGGTGGGTGCATGGGGTGGAGGGCTCTGAAGGATCTGGCCACTCCTCGTGACAACCCTGCTATCAAGATAGATGCGCCGGCTGCCCAACATATGAATGATATGTATGAAGGAAATAATGCCCTTGGTCCAAGTATGCATTTAATGTTAAGTCTAATAAATGCGGTTCAGTATTAATTAACAAGTTAATAAATCAGTGAGATCAAGTGAGCTGAATGCCTAGCTAGAGGCCGCTTCAGTTCAAGTGGAATTAATGATATTAATCCACAGCTTACTCTTGACTGAACCCGTAGGGTCACACAAATAGTACGTAAACGGATCAAGTATTTAATGGCATTAAATACTCCATCTATGGATATTCAGAATCGACGGATCTTGGTTTCAGTGGGAGCTGAGATCGTCAAAGGCAAGAAATGAATACTCCGGAAACGATGATATTGCCGGAAACGGAAATATGGATCGTATCGGAAATATAAATATTATCCAAGTTGTAGATGTTGCCGGAAACGGAAACATGGTACGTATCGGAAAATATTATTGGAAATGGAAATATTGCCGGAATCGGAAATACCGGAAACGGAAATATTTTCAGAATCGGAAATATTATCGAAATCGGAAAATAATTCCGGAAACGGAAATATTAAATATTTGTTCGAAACGGAAATTAATTCCGGAATCGGAAATATTAAATATTGTTCGTATCGGAAATGAATTCCGGAATCGGGAATTTAATTGGAAGCGTATCATACGAATTAGCATCGGACGAGGCTCGCTAGACGAAGGCCCAGCACGAAGCCAGGCTGTCGCCCGGCAAGCCACACGCAACAAACCGCACGCCAAGCCTCGACCAGGCCCAGCGCAAGGCCAGGCCCAGCCAAGGCCTTGGGCGCGCGCGCGGATCACAGGCAGCGAGCTGGGCCGAGGCGCTGTGCGCTCAGCGTGGGCCGCAAGGCCTGCGCGCGGGTGTACGGTGCTCGTGCGATGCTCGTGTGCGTGCTATACGAATCCTAAAGCTATCGGGATTCGACATATGATTAAATTCTAATCCTAATAGATAAAGTTTATTTAGTAGAGTCCTAGCAGGATTCTAATTAAACTAAATTAGTATTCTAATAGGATTATAAGTCCTTTTCCATAACTCTATAAATAGGGGCCTAGGGTCACAAATTTATATACAACATTGAAGTATTCAAAGGTAAGATTTTGAAGCAAATACACTTGCAACCTATTTAGCCGAAATTCTTAGAACCTTAAGGGCGATTCTAGTTGGTCAATCTTAAGGCGGATCCTGACGTGCTGTGGACTATCTACGGAGGGACGACACTTGGAGTGCTAAAGACTTGTTCTTGTTCGGTTCGGGCGCAGCTAGGGAGGGCACCCTATAAGGTGTATGCACCTAAATTATGCTAAATGATTATGTGTAAATAATATGTTTCCTGGCATTAAGGTTTTCCGCATGATTTATGTTTTGTCATATGTATCATAACCTAACAGTGGTATCACGAGCCTCTTATTATTTACATAATCTAAAATGCATGACATGGTTAAATTTTACAAATTTGCAAAGAATTAAAAGGGGTGATTAATTTTCGTAATTGTTAATTAATTGCAAATTGCGTTTATTTAATTATATTTACGCAGTTTTTCGGCAGTTTCTTCGTTACTCATCCAAATCGAGTGATTTTTGTGTCAATTCCGCATGTAAAAGGCATTCTAAAATTTTGACGAAAGTAATATTTTCCGGCCGAACCCAGAATTCCCAAATTCGATGCCTAACTATGATTTTTCGGAGGTTTTAGTTTTTCGAACGCAAAAGTTGTAAATTTAAGATGTTAAATTGAATATTTGCGATTCTTGTTGATAAATCTTGAGTTTTTGATTGACCTACAGTATATGTTTAACAAGTTTGAATGCCTAGACTTGTTAATTATACAACCTAATTTGTAATTATGATTTATTTGTTGAAATTCGAATAATTTAGAATTGATTTGTTTTTCATAATTAATTAATAATTGTTAGGTTATGATACATATGATATTACATAAATCATGCGGAAACAACCATTAACCCAGGATTACATATTATTTACACATAATCATATAGCATAATTTAGATGCATACTCTTTGTTGCGTGCCCTCCCTAGCTGCGCCCGAACCGAGCAAGAACAAGTCTTTAGGACTCCAAGTGTCGTCCCTCCGTAGATAGTCCACAGCACGTCCGGATCCGCCTTAAGATTGACCAACTAGAATCGCCCTTAAGGTACTAGAATTTTCGGCACTTTTGAGCAAGATGTGTGGCTGAATTTTTCTCTCAAAAACTCACTTTTGAATACTTGAAACTCGTTATAAATTGTGAACCTAGGCCACATATTTATAGGGTTATGGAAAGGGAATTGGAATCCTATTCAGATACAAATTAATTAAACCTAGAATCCTACAAGAACTCTAATTTAATTAATTTATCAAATAGAATTAGGAATTTAATCATTAACCGAACTCTGCACGTTTTAGAAAACGTGCACGAACACAAACACTTACACACGCACACACGGCAGCCACGATGGGCCGCCCATGCGTGCGCACGAGCAGCAGCCCACGCAGCGAGGCCTGCGCGAGCTGCAAGCCCACGCAGCTCCCGCGCGCGCTGCGCGCGCTGTGAGCGCTGCCACGGCCTGCTGGGCCTGGCCTTGCGCTGGGCCTGGCGTGGCTGTTTGTGCGGCGCGCTTGGCTTGCTGGGCGATGGCCTGGCTTCGTGCTGGGCCCTCGTCCGGCAGGCCTCGTCCGATGCTTATTCGTACGATACGCTTCCGATTAAATTTCCGATTCCGGAATTCATTTCCGATACGAACAATATTTAACATTTCCGATTCCGGAATTAATTTCCGTTTCGAACAAATATTTAATATTTCCGTTTCCGGAATTATTTTCCGATTCCGGTAATATTTCCGATTCTGACAATATTTCCGTTTCCGGCAATATTTCGGATTCTGGTAATATTTCCATTTCCGATAATATTTCCCGATACGTACCATGTTTCCGTTTCCGGCAACATCTACGACTTGGATAATATTTATATTTCCGATACGATCCATATTTCCGTTTCCGGTAATATCATCGTTTTCGGAGTATTCATTTCTTGCCTGTGACGATCTCAGCTCCCACTGAAACCAAGATCCGTCGATTCCGAATATCCATAGATAGAGTATTTAATGCCATTAAATACTTGATCCGTTTACGTACTATTTGTGTGACCCTACGGGTTCAGTCAAGAGTAAGCTGTGGATTAATATCATTAATTCCACTTGAACTGAAGCGGCCTCTAGCTAGGCATTCAGCTCACTTGATCTCACTGAATTATTAACTTGTTAATTAATACTGAACCGCATTTATTAGACTTAACATAGAATGCATACTTGGACCAAGGGCATTATTTCCTTCAGTCTCCCACTTGTCCTTAGGGACAAGTGTGCATTTCCTAATTCCTTTGTCGCTCGATGCTTGCTCTTGAACATAAGGTAAGAGTTGTCATCCTTATTATGTCCAGAGGTGTTTCTCGGTTTCAGAGTTCAACTGATCAAATAAACAGATAATCATAGCCTATGATTCATCCGAGCACGGCCATGCATTTCACAGTTTCTAGCTCTCCGAGTGGCCTTGTACAACTTTTAAGCATCTCATCCCGATTTATGGGAGGACAATCCCAATCTTGCGATCTTGAGATTTGACTTCCTTTGATAGGTGATTACCTGAGCGTTGCCTTTATAGCCTCCTTTTACGGTGCGACGGTTGGTCAACGTCAAAGCAACCAGTTCTCAAACAAGTAATCTCAAATCACTCAGGTATTGAGGATTTAGTGTCTAATAATTTAATGAAATTTACTTATGACAGATTTTCATCTCTTACAGTAAAGTTTCATAGGTCTTGTCCGATACTAGTCTTCCCAAAGTAAGTATCTATGCAAATGATTATAACATTGCCATGTCCACATAGTTCAAGAAACAGAACTACTAGTCATCTTGCATTCTAATCGTCTAACGTTTTCTATGCGTCCAATTTTATAGAAAACTCCGACCAGGGACCATTTTCAACCTTTGACATTCAAGTTCACTTGATAGACATTTCTTAGTCACAGGACTGGTCCTGACAGTCTATCTTGAATATATCGTCAAATTTGAAGGGACTCATCATTTAATACTAAACCAAGATTAAATGGAATATGAAAATACATTTCATATATGATAAATGTTCAACCCCAATGTTTTACAAGCATGGGCCTCAAACCCATCTTCTAAAACAGTTCATGGAATTCAAAGCTATGCTTGATTTCCAGTGCTACAATGTGAGTGTTGCTTCTCACTTGTTGCATAGGTTTAGTTATCATGCTTTGCCAATCTTAATATCCTTTTCATCGAATGTTCTTCGAGATATGATGATAAGATCTTTTCGAGTTTGTTTATTATGTGATCTAGTCTTTCTTACTTCGATGGTGGTTTTACTCATTTTGCAATGAAGAACCATCAAGTTAGCAGACGTTTTTCTTGCTTCAAGAGTGGTTCTACGCATTTTTCAATGAAGAATCATCAAGCCAGCAGATAGGTGATCTACCCAAGTTCAGTGAAGAACTTTAAACAACCCTGTTTTATTGCTTCTTAGGCAATAATTACTTTTACTTCAACTTTATAGGTTGCTAGTGATGCTTTGTTTGGAATTACTTATCCAAGCAGTTCACAGATATGTGGAATACTCTCAACTATATCTTAGAACATAGAAATCATTATTTTAATTTCCCACGCAACAACTCATGGTCTCCAACCCATGTTGCCATTTCAAAACACGATGCTCTATAGCTCGTCCTTGCCAATGGTTAACTCCAAAGGGGTCTTGCTTGATCCTTTGCCAGTGTTTCTGCGTGTAGCATCAATATTTAGCATATCTTTATTTCCTTGAATCAAGAACTATTCCTATGTACCTTTTCAAGTACCATAAGTATTCTTGATCTCAATCTAGTTGATCTTCACTTAGATCAATAGAGATTGGTATATGTTCGTCATGACTAAAGTCATACGATACGTTTTTGGCGATCCTCATATTATATCATACATGATAAATTCTTTTGCAGAATAATTCCCAATTGAATTCTATTCATGTAACTTTAGCTTATTCAATTTCAGCAGATACTGAATCCAGCTAAATTCTTTGACATATAATATAGGTTAAGAATCTCATTTAGACTCTTTGATGTTTAACTTAGTAAATGCTTATACATAGTTCAAACATCCTTTACTTAGATTTATTCACATGGGTCGAATATCTCCAATGGAGACTTTCGTGTTTGATTTAGTAAATGCCATTACTTAATCCAAAACAATATCATAAGATTTTTGTAAATAGATCTTAATACCCAGTATGTACTAAGTTTCGCCATGGTCCATCATTGATGAATTATTTCAAATCTAAGTCATTAGCATTTGAATGTTATTTCACAATAGAGAGATATGTGTGTAATACACATAGGACCAATTAAGTTTTAAGTACTCCCACTAAACTTCTTATATATCTATAAGAATCATGTACATTTTATGAAACTAAAATACTTATTAGCTTCACTAAAATACATTTCTAATTCCCAATTGCTTGCTTAAATCTGTACTTAGATTTCATAAGCTAGCTTTCTTTTTCAAGCATTTATTTGGATCCACAAATCCTATGACATACCATGTACATAGTTTATTCCAACATTTTATTGAGGAATTGTTTTGTCATCCAATTGCTATATGTACCGATATGCAATCATTGCTTGAATTATAGACTTGAGCATTACGATTATGCATGAGGTTTCAACACAATCCATGCCATGAATTTGCTTGTAACCTTTTAGCAACTAATCTAGCTTTGTGCGTGAACACAATTCCATGTTTGATGGTTTTTATCCTTAAAACAAACTTGCAACCAATAGGTGTGAAACTATTCTTGCAAATCAAGAAAATTTCTATTTTTGTCATCAAAACATTGAGTATGTTTTATGGCCTTTAACCAATTAAACATATAGTCTATATATGGCCTCTAACCATTTTAGGGAATCTGGGTTTCGTCATAGCTTTCTTACAAGTCACAAACTCATTAATCTACATGATAATAGTTTGACTGTAAGTTGTAGGTTTCTTCACTATCTAATAGAAGAATTGCATAGTTTCAGTGAGTTGAACTCTATGCCTACTTGGGTATAGAACATCAAACAATAGAATATCAATAGCCACTTGAAAGTCCTTTGAATATTCTGTTCTCCTTGAAGCACTTGTAAAGTCTTCTAAGAGATGTTTATTCTTTAAAGCCACTTGTAAAGTCCTTACAGAATAAGTTCGGATTTTCTGAAGCACTTCGAAAAGCCTCCGGAATGTCCGTTTATGTTTGTTGTTCGCCTCGAAGATTTTCGAGGTCTATTTTCTCCCACTTGTCATTTTGGAAACGAATCTCCAAAAGGACATTATTTCGAGAAAACAAACATTATGTTCTCAAAAATTCGTGGTAGAAACAATACCCTTGTGTCTCATTTGAATAAATCACAATGAAACATATATCTAGACTTGGGCCTTAGTTTGTTGAATAACAAACACTAAGCTCCCACTGAGTTTAGCAACTCTTTAGATATATATAATTGAAAAGATATCCTGAAATTACTTTTCAATAGCTTTGACGAATTTGGTTTAGTTTGGTGGTAGTTGAGCATTTTGTTTTAGAAATTATAGGAAAAGTCTTTATGATTCATCATTGATCGAATCAAGTACTAATTGACTTCGATCATTCCAACGTAGATATGCCATATCTTATGGAGCTAGATTGTGAAATTACAACACACAATCATTGATGATCATATTTGGTCTCAAGTAATCATCAACATGATCTAACCTAGATCTTTATGATTTCTTGCCGAGTGGATTTTATACTTCTGAATCTTTGAACTAGCCAAACAGATTCAACTTATATCACATTTGAGTAAATAAACCTATATTCACTCAAATCCATGTGAAATAATAAAGTCATAAAACCTTTCTTTAGCTTTGAACTCTATCGTCTAGGCGTTCTAACAATAGTTCATATTCTTTGTTACTTTCAACAAGTAAGACTAGCTTGTCTTAAGTTGATCTAGAAATCAACCAACTTTCAAAAGTCCATCAAAATAGAGCTTATGAATGTTAACTTGTTGATATGGTCTAAGCAACAATGCCAAAGATTTAATGGAACTCAAATCAAGGGTTTGATTTGAACCTAGTAAAGTTCTTTAAAGAGTTGTTTGTTTTAATCAAGCATATTGACTCAACCAGTAATTGACCATTTCATTCAAATAAACAAACAAACAAGCATTGTTTTTGTTCTTCTGAATGTGAGTCTTTCTGTGTTTGAAGCAGAAATTTAGGTATGCTGATTATGGAACAAAATAGCCATTAAGTTCCAGCCTTTGAAAGGACTTAAAACAAACTAGATGACCCTACAACTAATGTAGCATTGCCATGCTTCATTTCCCACTTGTAGGTCATTAGTGTATCCTAGCTTCCATTATTTGAGTTATTACCGAAGTAAGAACCTCAAGCGGTATATGATACCAAGGAAGTTTGATTGCTAGGTCACTTCTCTTTAAACATAAATTTATAGGTAGAAACGGAATCGTAAATTCCTTTCAGTTGTTCCTCGTTTTCCTATTTCTTGTACCCTTTCTTATAGTCTTAAGAATTGAATTCTTTAGTGTTGACTTTTATACTTTGTTAGACATGTCCAATGTCACCAACAAGGTTCTTTACCATTTTAATTTATGTTGAATATTCTGTTTCAACTAGATGATCTTACCAGAAGCTTCTAAAGTTCTCTAAGCATCGATCTATTCGAATGTCTAGGAACTAGACTCATTCGAGAATTAAATGGAAAAAGGATTTTAGGTTGTTAACCATTGGTAAAGCTGAGCGTTTAAACTCAATGCTTTATGATCTCAAAACCACATTGTATTTTGAATTCACAAGCACCAATCGGTTTGCCATTCGACTTTGATACTCGAAAACAACCATAAAAGTCGATATAAGAAACGTACATTTAAATTGCTCACTTTCTCTCATTTCCGTGAATCGTTCTTGGATTCACTACCAATCGAGGAAATTTACTGTTACCTTTCTAAAAGGATTTATTGCAGTGCAAGATATTTAATTATAAACAATAATTAAAACATACATTGAAGCATGCAAAGTCTAAACATTTATCATGAATAATAACTTGAAATTAAAGCAACCATGCAATTCAAACAAGTTATTAGCATTTTATTCGATTTTATTGTTCCGGCAGGTGTGAATAAAATGATTCCAAGATCCTAAAATCATTGAAGAATTAAGCACAGTTTGTCGACTTAATCCTAGAACATCTTAGGTAAGCAAAAGCCTTTTGCTAATAGTCTAGAAACTATTCTTGGTTGATAGGTACGTCTAAGAACTTATTAGGTAAACCTATCGATTTTGCCACGACATAAAAGGACTCCTTACTTATATCGTTGAGTTTTACCAAAACTAACATGTACTCACAATTATTTGCGTACCTTGCCCCTTTAGGACCAATAAGTAACACCTCGCTGAGCGAAAACTATTACTAGATTGATGTAAAGGATATCCAAGCAAGTGTATATTTTGGCATGGCACCTTTTAACTCAATTTTTAAGTTTGGAACTTAAGGCTCTTACTATGTTGGTTAGATTTTAAGTGAACTAAAATCCTTAATCATGCAACATAATCAAGCTTTTGATCTCATGCATTTTAAGACATATTTAAAAGCAATAAATAACTTAAAACATGCATAAGATAAATGTGATCTAGTATGGCCCGACTTCATCTTGAAGCTTTGACTTCAAAGTCCGTCTTGAAAATCTCCGTGGGAGGCACCATTTTCTTCAAATAGGGTAAGCTATAACTAATTACAACTATTTGATGGTACGCAGACCATATTTGAATTGAAAAATAACTTTGGTACTTTAGACCAATTACATTCAAATTAATGGTACGCAGACCATATTTTCTATCCTATTTGGGCCATACTAGTCACTTCATAACCTGCAAAACAGTACATATACAATATATACCATTCACCCATTCATTATCATGAATGGCCCACATAGCTGGTTAGTAAAACACATTATGCATCACGTAAATATTTGCAGCAATTAATCAAGGGCACCAATAATCTACCAATTATTCAGTCCTTATTAATTCTAATCAAGTTGTTTTAACCTTAAGGATTTGTAGACCTAATCAAGAGTTTATGACTAAAAAGCGCTCCCACTTAAACCAATAAATTCATATGCTTTACTAATTTTAAACATAAAAATGTATTTCTAGTCTAACCGGAAACATACAAATTTAATTAAAATTTAAAGCTCATATAAATTTATAATTGAATCCAAAAAGTTTAATTTAATTTCAGTCGTTTATTTAAATTAATTCATGATTTTAATTTTAGTAAAATAATTAGAATAAATAACATTTATTATAATTACAATATTCAAAATTAAAATCCAAGAAAATAATTTAAATTATTAATTTTAAAATTAATTAAAATTACGTGAACTGAAATTTTCAAATTAAACATTCAAAACGATCTAATCGTAACGCAAACACCCTACGCATTGCACGCCCATGGGCCGCACGCACACAGCCATCGCTGGCCATGTGCGCGCAGCCCATGCGCTCGTCGCATAGCTGCTGCATCCCCATCGCAAGCCTCCGCACGCATTGGTGCTCGCTGCGCGCGCCAGCGCTCATCGCACGCGAGCTATCGCTCGCAGTGCGCGCGCGACATCGCTCGCTGGGCGCGCGACATCGCCCGCTGGGCGTGCGAGCCATCGCTCGCTGTGCGCGCGAGCAACGCTGGGCGCAGCGCTCGTGGCACGCGAGCTTGCGCTCGCTGCGCGCGAGGCTGCGCGCTCTTGCGCGAGGCAGTGCGCGTTGTGGCGCAGCTCGCTTGCTGCCCACACGCGACTGCCTTGGCTCGCCCTTCGCCCATGCCCATTCATCCATTGCTCGTGGCCCACGACACAAGGCAGGGCTGCTGCCTTGTGCTCGTGCACTACGCCCTTGCTCATTGCATTCGTGCCGCACGGGCGACGAGCTTCCTTGCTCGTCGTCGCATGCCCGCACTATACAACACCCCTTAAGGGTAACACGAAGCGTCCATTGCTTTGTGCGTGCAAGTTATATGAACGAATCGCATAAAAATTTAAAATTTATAAAATTAATGACAAATTAATAAATATTATTAATTTCATAATTTTAGGGCGAAAAATCGAAAATTTATTATCCAATTGATTTCCGATTGTTATGGATTCAAGCCTAGGTCATAAAAATTTAAAATTTATCATAAATTTACAATTTTTATGGTGGTTTTTAATCATAGGTTTCTAATTAAATTACAATTAATTATGAAAATTAAATTAATTCTAAATTATTCTAATTTTCAACAAATTAATCATAATTACAAATTAGATTGCATAATTAACAAGACTAGGCATTCAAACTTGTTAAACATATGCAGTAGGTCAATCAAAAATTCAAGATTTATCAACAAGAATCGCAAATATTTAATTTAACATCTTAAATGTACGAAATTTTGCATTCGAAAAACTAAAACCTTCGAAAAGTCATAGTTAGGCTTCGAATTTGAGAATTCTGGGTTCGGCAGAAAAATACTGTTTTTGTCAAAATTTTAGAATGCCTTTTACATGCGGAATTGACACAAAAATCACTCGATTTGGATGAGTAACGAAGAAACTGCCGAAAAACTGCGTACGTATAATTAAATAAACGCAATTTGCAATTAATTAACAATTACGAAAATTAATCACCCCTTTTAATTCTTGCAAATTTGTAATATTTAACCATGTTCATGAAATTTATATTATGAAAATAATAAGGGGCTCGTGATACCACTGTTAGGTTATGATACATATGATATTACATAAATCATGCGGAAACAACCATTAACCCAGGATTACATATTATTTACACATAATCATATAGCATAATTTAGATGCATACTCTTTGTTGCGTGCCCTCCCTAGCTGCGCCCGAACCGAGCAAGAACAAGTCTTTAGGACTCCAAGTGTCGTCCCTCCGTAGATAGTCCACAGCACGTCCGGATCCGCCTTAAGATTGACCAACTAGAATCGCCCTTAAGGTACTAGAATTTTCGGCACTTTTGAGCAAGATGTGTGGCTGAATTTTTCTCTCAAAAACTCACTTTTGAATACTTGAAACTCGTTATAAATTGTGAACCCAGGCCACATATTTATAGGGTTATGGAAAGGGAATTGGATTCCTATTCAGATACAAATTAATTAAACCTAGAATCCTACAAGAACTCTAATTTAATTAATTTATCAAATAGAATTAGGAATTTAATCATTAACCGAACTCTGCACGTTTTAGGAAACGTGCACGAACACAAACACTTACACACGCACACACGGCAGCCACGATGGGCCGCCCATGCGTGCGCACGAGCAGCAGCCCACGCAGCGAGGCCTGCGCGAGCTGCAAGCCCACGCAGCTCCCGCGCGCGCTGCGCGCGCTGTGCGCGCTGCCACGGCCTGCTGGGCCTGGCCTTGCGCTGGGCCTGGCGTGGCTGTTTGTGCGGCGCGCTTGGCTTGCTGGGCGATGGCCTGGCTTCGTGCTGGGCCCTCGTCCGGCAGGCCTCGTCCGATGCTTATTCGTACGATACGCTTCCGATTAAATTTCCGATTCCGGAATTCATTTCCGATACGAACAATATTTAACATTTCCGATTCCGGAATTAATTTCCGTTTCGAACAAATATTTAATATTTCCGTTTCCGAAATTATTTTCCGATTCCGGTAATATTTCCGATTCTGACAATATTTCCGTTTCCGGCAATATTTCCGATTCTGGTAATATTTCCATTTCCGATAATATTTCCCGATACGTACCATGTTTCCGTTTCCGGCAACATCTACGACTTGGATAATATTTATATTTCCGATACGATCCATATTTCCGTTTCCGGTAATATCATCGTTTCCGGAGTATTCATTTCTTGCCTGTGACGATCTCAGCTCCCACTGAAACCAAGATCCGTCGATTCCGAATATCCATAGATAGAGTATTTAATGCCATTAAATACTTGATCCGTTTACGTACTATTTGTGTGACCCTACGGGTTCAGTCAAGAGTAAGCTGTGGATTAATATCATTAATTCCACTTGAACTGAAGCGGCCTCTAGCTAGGCATTCAGCTCACTTGATCTCACTGAATTATTAACTTGTTAATTAATACTGAACCGCATTTATTAGACTTAACATAGAATGCATACTTGGACCAAGGGCATTATTTCCTTCAATAATTTAATTAGGTATCCATGATTAAAATCCACCATAAAAATTGTTAATTTATGTTAAATTTTAAATATTTATGACCTAGATTTGAATCCATGTTAATCGGAAATTAATTGATTAATAAATTTTTGATTTTTCTCCCTAAAATTATGAAATTAATATGATTTATTAATTTGTCGTTAATTTTAAATTAAAAATTTTAAATTTTTATGAAAACGCTCATAAATGTTGCACGCACAAAGCAAAGGAAGCTACGTGTTACCCTTAAGGGGTGTTGTATAGTGCGGGCACGCGACAACGAGCAAGGGAGCTCGTCGCCCGTGCGGTACGAATGCAGCGAGCAACGAGCTATGCGGCACGCAAGGCTCTAGGCCTAGTCGTGCATGCTAGGCGATGGGTGAGGGCAGTGGGCACACAACGCTAAGCATGATGCGTGTGGGCAGCAGTGCGCTGCGCCACGACGCACCAAGCCTGCCGAAGGGTAGGCAGCCACGACATAGCACCAAGCTGCGCGCAGCATAGCCCTCAAGGCTGCGTGTGTGCGTGGCGATGGGGCGTGTGTGTGACGTCGCTGTGCGAGCCATGGGCAACGATCAATGGCACGGGGTAATGGGCCTCGTAGCTCGATGGGGATTGGGCGCAAGCCCAAGTGCCTCGTCTTGCAAACTATTGATGCGTTTCGTTTTAATTTTAAATGTTCAGTTCGGAAATAATTTTAATTAATTTTAAAATTAATAATTTAAATTGTTTTCTCGGATTTTAATTTTGAATATTATAATTATTATAAATTTTAATTTATACTAATTATTTTACTAAAATTAAACCTTGAATTAATTTAAATTTATTTAATTCAACTGAAAAATAAATTAAATAAATGGATTCGATTATAATTTTATATGAGCTTTAAATTTTAATTAAACTTGTATGTTTCCGGTTAGACTAGAAATACAATTTTATGTTTAAAATTAGTAAAGCATATAAAGTTATTGGTTTAAGTGGGAGCAATTTTAGTCATAAACTCTTGATTAGGTCTACAAATCCTTTAAGGTTAAACAACTCGATTAGAATTAATAAGGACTGAATAATTGGTAGATTATTGGTGCCCTTGATTAATTGCAGCAAATATTTATGTGATGCATACAACGTGTTTTCAACCAGCTATGTGGGCCATTCATGATAATGAATGGGTGAATGGTATATATTGTATATGTACTGTTTTGCAGGTTATGAAGTGACTAGTATGGCCCAAATAGGATAGAAAATATGGTCTGCGTACCATTAATTTGAATGTAATTGGTCTAATGCACCAAAGTTTGTTTTTCAATTCAAATATGGTATGCGTACCATCAAATAGTTGTAATTAGTTTAATTATAGCTGATCCTATTTGAAGAAAATGGCGCCTCCCACGGTGAAATTCAAGACGGAGTTTCCAATCCATTTTCAAGACGGACTTTGAAGTTGAAGCTTCAAGATGAAGTCGGGCCATACTAGATCACATTTATCTTATGCATGCTTTAAGTTATTTATTGCTTTTAAATATGTCTTAAATATGCATGAGATTGTGGCTTGATTATGTTGCATGATTAAGGATTTTAGTTCACTTAAAATCTAACCAACATAGTAAGAGCCTTAATTTCCAAACTTAAAAAATTGAGTTAAAAGGTGCCATGCCAAAATAACACTTACTTGGATAACCTTTACATCAATCTAGTAATAGTTTTACGCTCAGCGAGGTGTTACTTATTGATCCTAAAGGGGTAAGGTACACAAATAATTGTGAGTACACGTTAGTTTTGGTGAAACTCAACGATATAAGTAAGGAGTCCTTTTATGTCGTGGCAAATTCGATAGGTTTACCTAATAAGTTCTTAGACGTACCTATCAACAAAGAGTAGTTTCTAGACTATTAGCAAAAGGCTTTTGCTTACCTAAAATATTTTAGAATTGAGTCAAAATACATAATGTGCTTAATTCTTCAATGGTTTTAGGGTCTTGGAATCATTTTATTCACACCTGCCGGAACAATAAATTTGAATAAAATGCCAATGACTTGTTCAAATTGCATGATTGCTTTAATTTTCAAGTTATTACTCATGATAAATGTTTAGACTTTGCATGCTTCAATGTATGTTTTAATTATTGTTTATAATTAAATATCTTTTACTGCAATAAATCCTTTTAGAAAGGTAACAATAAATTTCCTCGATTGGTAGTGAATCCAAGAACGATTCACAGAAATGAGAGAAAATGAGCAATTTAAATGTACGTTTCTTTTAGCGACTTTTATGGTTGTTTTCGAGTATCAAAGTCGAATGGCAAACCGATTGGTGCTTGTGAATTCAAAATACACTGTAGTTTTGAGATCATAAAGCATTGAGTTTAAACGCTCAGCTTTACCAATGGTTAACAACCCAAAATCTTTTTCCATTTAATTCTCGAATGAGTCTAGACCCTAGACATTCGAATAGATCGATGCTTAGAGAACTTTAGAAGCTTTTGGTAAGATCATCTAGTTGAAACAAAAATATTCAACATAAATGGTAAGAACTTTGTTGGAATGACATTGGACATGTCTAAACAAAGTATAAAAGTCAACACTAGAGAATTCAATTCTTAAGGCTATTAGAAAAGGTACAAGAAATAGGAAAACAAAGGAACAAATGAAAGGAATTTACAATTCCGTTTCTACCTATAAGTTTATGTTTAAAGAGAAGTGACCTAGCAATCAAACTTCCTTGGTATCATATACCGCTTGAGGTTCTTACTTCGGTAATAACTCAAACAATGGAAGCTAGGCTACAGTAATGACCTACAAGTGGGAAATGAAGCATGGCATTGCTACATTAGTTGTAGGGTCATCTAGTTTGTTTTAAGTCCTTTCAAGGCTGGAACTTAATGGCTATTTTGTTCCATAATCAGCATACCTAAATTTCTGTTTCAAACACAGAAAGACTCACATTCGAGAAAACAAAAACAATGTTTGTGTGTTTATTTGGATGAAATGGTCATTTACGAGTTGAGTCAATATGCTTGATTAAAACAAACAAATCTTTAACAATAAGAACTTTACTAGGATCAAATCAACCCCTTGATTTGAGTTCCACTAATCTTTGGCATTGTTTCTTAGACCATATCAACAAGATAACGTTCTAAAGCTCTATTTTGATGGACTTTTGAAAGTTGGTTGATTTCTAGATCAATTCAAGACAAGCTAGTCTTACTTGTTGAAAGTAACAAAAGATATGAACTATTGTTAGAACGCCTAGACAATAGAGTTCAAAGCTAAAGAAATATTTTATGACTTTATTATATCACCTGGATTTGAGTGAATATTGGTTTATTTACTCAATGTGATATAAGTTTGAATATGTTTGGCTAGTTCAAAGATTCAGAAGTATAAAATCCACTTGGCAAGAAATCATAAAGGTCTAGGTTAGATCATGTTGATGATTGCTTAAGTAAAAAATGATCATCAATGATTGTGTGTTGTAATTTCACGATCTAGCTCCATAAGATATGGCATATCTAGGTTGGAATGATCGAAGTCAATTAGTACTTGATTCGATCAATGATGAATCATAAAGAACTTTCCTATAATTTCTAAAAATAAAATGCTCAACTACCACCAAACTAAACCAAATTCGTCAAAGCTATTGAAAGTAATTTCAGAATATCTTTTCATAAATATATATCTAAAGAGTTGCTAAACTCAGTGGGAGCTTAGTGTTTGTTATTCAACAAACTAAGGCCCAAGAATAGATATATGTTTCATTGTGATTTATTCAAATAAGACACAAGGGTATTGTTTCTACCACGAATTTTTGAGAACATAATGTTTGTTTGCTCAAAATGATGTCCTTTTGGAGATTCGTTTCCAAAATGACAAGTGGGAGAAAATAGACCTCGAAAGTATTCGAGGCGAACAACAAACATAAACGGACATTCCGGAGGCTTTTCGAAGAGCTTTAGAAAATCTTAACTTATTCTTTAAGGACTTTAGAAGTGGCTTTAAAGAATAGA
This sequence comes from Spinacia oleracea, assembly GCF_020520425.1. Taxonomy (NCBI): domain Eukaryota; kingdom Viridiplantae; phylum Streptophyta; class Magnoliopsida; order Caryophyllales; family Amaranthaceae; genus Spinacia; species Spinacia oleracea. The sequence continues at coordinate 13,199,778 of NC_079488.1, read as the reverse complement.
CATCTCTTAGAAGACTTTACAAGTGCTTCAAGGAGAACAGAATATTCAAAGGACTTTCAAGTGGCTATTGATATTCTATTGTTTGATGTTCTATACCCAAGTAGGCATAGAGTTCAAATCACTGAAACTATGAGATTCTTCTATTAGATAGTGAAGAAACCTACAACTTGCAGTCAAACTATTATCATGTAAATTAATGAGTTTGTGACTTGTAAGAAAGCTATGACGAAACCTAGATTCCCTAAAATGGTTAGAGGCCATATATAGACTCAAATGTTTTAGACGGTTAAAGGCCATAAAGCATAACCTATGTTTTGATGACAAAATTGACATTTTGTTGATTTGCAAGAATAGTTTCACACCTATTGGTTGCAAGTTTGTCTTAAGGATAAAAACCATCAAACATGGAATTGTGTTCACACACAAAGGTAGATTAGTTGCTAAAGGTTACAAGCAAATTCACGGCGTGGATTGTGTTGAAATCTCATGCATAATCATAATGCTCAAGTCTATAAATCAAGCGATGATTTCATATTGGTACATATGGCAATTGGATGACAAAATGTATTCCTCAATCAAATGTTGGAATAAACTATGCACATGGTATTGCATAGGATTTGTGGATCCAAATAAATGCTTGAAAAGGAAAACTAGCTTATAAAATCTAAGTACAGATTTAAGCAAGCAATTGGGAATTAGAAATGTATTTTAGTGAAGCTAATAAGTATTTTAGTTTCATAAAATGTACATGATTCTTATAGATATATAAGAAGTTTAGTGAGAGTACATAAAACTTAATTGGTCCTATGTGTATCAAACACATATCTCTCTATTGTGAAATAACATTCAAATGCTAATGACTTAGATTTGAAATCATTCATCAATGATGGACCAAGGCGAAACTTAGTACATATTGGGTATTAAGATCTATTTACAAAGATCTTATAATATTGTTCTAGATTAAGTAATGGCATTTACTAAATCAAACACGAAAGACTCCATTTGAGATATTCGACCCATATGAATAAATCTAAGTAAAAGATGTTTGAACTATGTATAAGCTTTTACTAAGTTAAACATCAAAGGATCTAAGTAAAATTCTTAACCTATATTATATGTCAAAGAATTTAGCTGGATTTAGTATCTACTGAAACTAGATGAGCTAAAGTTACATAATAGAATTCAATTGGGAATTATTCTGCAAAAGAATTTATCATGTATGATATAATATGAGGATCGCCAAAAACGTATCGTATGACTTTAGGCATGACGAACATATACCAATCTCTATTGATCTAAGTGAAGATCAACTAGATTGAGATCAAGAAAAACTTATGGTACTTGAAAAGGTACATAGGAACAGTTCTTGACTCAAGGAAATAAAGATATGCTAAATATTGATGCTACACGCATAAACACTGGCAAATGATCAAGAAAGAACCCTTTGGAGTTAACCATTGGCAAGGACGAGCTATAGAGCATCGTGTTTTGAAATGGCAACATGGATTGGAGACCATGAATTGTTGCGTGGGAAATTAAATATTAATTTCTATGTTCTAAGATACAGTTGGAAAGTCTTCCACATATCCGTGAACTGCTTAGATAAGTAAATCCAAACCAAAGCATCACTAGTAACCTATACAGTTGAAGTAAAAGTACTTATTGCCTAAGAAGCAATAAAACAGGGTTGTTTAAAGTTCTTCACTGAACTTGGGTAGATCACCTGTCTGCTGGCTTTATGGTTCTTCATTGCAAAATGCGTAGAACCACTCTTGAAGCAAGAAAGACGTCTGCTGACTTGATGGTTCTTCACTGAGAAATGCGTAGAACCACTATTGTAGCAAGAAAGGCTAGATCACAAAATAAACATACTCAAAAGATCTTACCATCCTATCTCGAAGAACATTCGATGAAAAGGATATTAAGATTGGAAAAGCATGATAACTAAACCTATGCAACAAATGAGAAGCAACACTCACATTGTAGCACTGGAAATCAAGTATAGCTTTGAATTCCATGAACTGTTTTAAAGATGGGTTTGAGGCCCATGGTTGTAAAACATTGGGGTTGAACATTTATCATATATGAAATGTATTTTCATATTCCATTTAATCTTGGTTTAGTTTTAAATGATGAGTCCCTTCAAATTTGACGATATATTCAAGATAGACTGTCAGGACCAGTCCCGTGACTAAGAAATGTCTATCAAGTGAACTTGAATGTCAAAAGTTGAAAATGGTCCCTGATCGGAGTTTTCTATAAAGATGGACGCATAGAAAACGTTAGACGACTAGAATGCGAGATGACTAGTAGTTCTGTTTCTTGAACTATGTGGACATGGCAATGTCGTAATCATTTGCATAGATACTTACTTTGAGAAGACTAGTATCAGAAAAACCTAGGAAACTTTACTGTAAGAGATGAAAATCTGTCATAAGTAAATTTCATTAAAATTATTAGACACTAATCCTCAATTCCTGAGTGATTTGAGATTACTTGTTTGAGAACTGCTTACTTTGACGTTGTCAACCGTCGCACTGTAAAAGGAGGCTATAAAGGCAACGCTCAGGTAATCACCTATCAAACGAAGTCTAATCTCAAGATCGCAAGATTGGGATTGTCCTCCCATAAATCGGGATGAGATGCTGAAAGTTGTACAAGGCCACTCGGAGAGCTAGAAACTGTAAAATGCATGGCTGTGCTCAGATGAATCATAGGCTATGATTATCTGTTTATTTGATCAGTTGAACTCTGAAACCGAGAAAAACCTCTGGACATAATAAGGATGACAACTCTTACCTTATGTTCAAGAGCAAGCATCGAGCGACAAAGGAATTAGGAAATGCACACTTGTCCCTAAGGACAAGTGGGAGACTGAAGGAAATAATGCCCTTGGTCCAAGTATGCATTTAATGTTAAGTCTAATAAATGCGGTTCAGTATTAATTAACAAGTTAATAATTCAGTGAGATCAAATGAGCTATATGCCTAGCTAGAGGCCGCTTCAGTTCAAGTCGAATTAATGATATTAATCCACAGCTTACTCTTGACTGAACCCGTAGGGTCACACAAATAGTACGTAAACGTATCAAGTATTTAATGGCATTAAATACTCCATCTATGGATATTCGGAATCGACGGATCTTGGTTTCAGTGGGAGCTGAGATCGTCAAAGGCAAGAAATGAATACTCCGGAAACGATGATATTGCCGGAAACGGAAATATGGATCATATCGGAAATATAAATATTATCCAAGTCGTAGATGTTGCCGGAAACGGAAACATGGTACGTATCGGAAAATATTATTGGAAATGGAAATATAGCCAGAATCGGAAATATTGTCTGAAACGGAAATATTGTCAGAATCGGAAATATTATCGAAATCGGAAAAAAATTCCGGAAACGGAAATATTAAATATTTGTTCGAAACGGAAATTAATTCCGGAATCGAAAACATTAAATATTGTTCGTATCGAAAATGAATTCCGGAATTAGGAATTTAATCGGAAGCATATCGTACGAATTAGCATCGGACGAGGCTCGCTAGACGAAGGTCCAGCACGAAGCCAGGCCGTCGCCCAGCAAGCCACACGCAACAAACCACACGCCAAGCCTCGACCAGGCCTAGCGCAAGGCCAGGCCCAGCCAAGGCCTTGGGCGCGCGTGCGGATCACAGGCAGCGAGCTGGGCCGAGGCGCTGTGCGCTCAGCGTGGGCCACAAGGCCTGCGCGCGGGTGTACGGTGCTCGTGAGATGCTCGTGTGCGTGCTGTGGACTATCTACGGAGGGACGACACTTGAAGTCCTAAAGACTTGTTCTTGTTCGGTTCGGGCGCAGCTAGGGAGGGCACGCTACAAAGTGTATGCACCTAAATTATGCTAAATGATTATGTGTAAATAATATGTTTCCTGGCATTAAGGTTTTCCGCATGTTTTATGTTTTGTCATATGTATCATAACCTAACAATGTACAAGGTATGTTTATTTAGTATATTACTGTGAGGGGGTAGAAAAAGCACGAGGCTAATGCGTGACCTCGTCCCTCGTGGGTGTGACGTTTCTTTTTGTAAAATCAAGTGTAATTGGATTTCCTGTGAGTTTACACCCAATTGACTAGTAATATAGGAGTCGCCATTCAATTTTTAACGACAATGAGAAAAACTGACAAAACCCGGTTATCGTGACATAAAGGGAGTGCAATTATGTTTGACCACGACGGCCATAGGTTCCCTTGTGATCCCTGGTGTGGGGATCTCTCAACATACACCCGCAAGGTAGAGATTGAGGGTTCGGGGGATTGTAACTACCGAGAGGAGTACTCGCTCGTCGATAACTCCAGAGGTAGGATATCCTTACTAGCTCAGCATAAATAATTGAAGGGACATGCGTTAACCATTAAACTAATCTGAGTCGATTTTAACAATATGCAACATATAATACTAGATCGATCGCGATTATCTAATTTAGATTGTTTTAAGGGACCTAGCATGATAATCCAATTTCCCAAAAATATCATATTTATTAGGCGTGATAGAACAATCAGATTTAATTAGTTTAACAGTTCATAATAGGGCGAGGAAAGCAATTAAATCATGGAAAAGGGACACATTACGACGCACCTTTGAGAGGTGCGTCACGGTTCTCAGAAAACTAACCACTTTGACTTTGCTATTTCTCATTTTATTTAACGAATCTCAAGATACGGGACAAGATACGTTCTGTTCGATTTTTGGATCGATTGCGACAGAACGTGTGATCAATTTCGCAGCGTGAGGCTTAGGCTTAGGGGTTGGAGTCAATACTCAGAATAATAATTGTGTGTTGTTCCTTTTTTCACGTCGAACTTGGGCTATATTTATAGAAAAGAGTTCGTGGAAAGATAGAATTGTAGAGCTCTAATCCACGGGGAATTAGGAAAGAACACGTCCCAGGTAATTTCAGCGCCCAGAGCCAGGCGTTGAAAATAGGATCTGGGCTGTTTTCTTAGTCAGATTCGGATTCCTAGAATCCGGAGTGTTTGAGACTTAATCGAGTCTTTTAGTGCGTATTAACCTTGTGACGGAATGCGTCTGGGCCCGTTACAAACTCTAGGCTCGTTAGGATTTTAATTAATACGTGACTCTTATTTTCGAATCATATTAGGAATAGGATTCTCTCGTAATCTCTATCTCATTTAGGATTTATGTTGGAGTGCAACACCTAATTCTGACAGGTTTCTATCTTTTATGACTTGCCACTTTCAACAACTACCCATTACGACAGTTACTATTTTTAGCAGGTTTCCATAAATAGCAGGTTTCTATAAATAGCAGGTTTCGGGTGAAATGAAAAGGAATGATCGAGATTCGTTATTTTATAGGAGATGCGTTGTCAAGTGGAGATTTATGCTTTCATCATCGACCCTTCCCTTTCGGGAATGGGGACAAAAGTAGGTGTCTACAGTTAGCCCCCACTTTGACTGAGTCTTGGAGTAAGACGATGGTCAAAATATTAGACGGAGTGCGTCGCACAAGCCATGGTGACCTGTTTTTGCGAGGGTCTCACGAGCCCCCGAGTGATAACATTTGACTTAAGGGTCATCACTTTAAGTGTCGACATCTCCCTCACGTGTCATTGGGATTTGTCAACGGATAGTATAGAATACTCCCTTACTTTGTCATTGGAAGTATCTAAAGAGGCGTAGGAACTCCCTCACTTTGTCATTGGGAGTAGCTACAGATGTTTTCGAAATCAAAGCTATAAAGTGTAATTGGGCCTGGCCAAGCCCAATCACGAGGTAAAAAATGTTTTTAAAGATTCTCATTTTTAGGGTTTGCTAAATGAGAAAACCCCCTTGTTTTTATGGGACGTAAAACGAAGGAAAATCCAGCACATCGTTCTTTTTTGGAAAAAACGGAAAACCAATCTTTGGAAAAAAGGGAAAGCTACTCACATCGTTCTTTTTTGGAAAAACGGAAAACAAATCCTTTAATTTTTGGAAAAAAGGAAAACTACTCACATTGTTCTTTTTGGAAAAACGGAAAACCAATCCTTTAAAAAAAGGGAAAGCTACTCACATCGCTTTTTTTGGAAAAACGGAAAACCAATCCTTAAAAAAGGGAAAGCTACTCACATCGCTTTTTTGAAAAAAACGGAAAACCAATCCTTTAAAAAAAGGGAAAGCTACTCACATCGCTTTTTTTTGGAAAATCGGAAAACCAATCCTTTAAAGAAAGGGAAAGCTACTCACATCGCTTTGTTTTTGGAAAACGGAAAACCAGAAAAGGTTATCGCTGCAGCGACTAAGGACCTGCGCGGTTAGTGACGCAGACCCCGCCGGCTAAAGATGGCGAACCTGTCCGCTAAGGGTGGACACCCCGTCGGATAGAAGTGGACGAATCTATTTTGAAATTTGTTTATGCTTTTTTTTGAAAATAAGGACCTACGTGGTTTGTGACGTAGACCCCGCCGGCTGAAGATGGCGAGCCTATTTTGAATTTGAAGACTTTATTTTTCGAAAACTGAGGACCTGCGCGGCTAGTGACGCAGACCCCGCCCGCTGAAGGTGGGCGAGCCCTGCCCGCTAAGGGTGGACGCCCCGCTCGCTGGAGGTGAGCGAACCTGAATTCGTCTTTTCGACTTGGGATTTGCGTGCCGCGATCTTGCCCGATTGAGGTGGGCAAGTCCCTATTTCATTTTTTTTCTTGTGATTTCTTTTGAGAATTTCTTTTTATTCATTCTTATAGGAGCGAATTCTTCCGAGGGATGCTCGGATTTAGTTGCAACCTGAATGTGGGTTGACAACGTGCTTAGACGGACCATTGTCTCGTGGTCATCATCTTTCATGGTTTTGAGCTACTCTTTACGGCTCAATTTTGCCACTACTTGGGTCTTTGATTAGGGGACTATGTATAAGTATCAACGGAGACCTTTGTCTTGAGGTCGTAATCTTTTATCTTTTGAGGTTATCCAAACACGGGACTTCGTACATCGTAGTCTGGGAATATTGTTTTAACTTTGCATACTCTCTTTTTGAAATATATATTTTCTTTCGAGCCCCCAAGCATTCGTGCTTGATGGTCATTTCTCGTCAAAGAGATTCTTTGGGGATACGCATTTTGTGATGTCCTTTATCATGTTTGGGATTGTGCTCGTAAGTGCGAGCGATCTTTGTAGTGGTGTGCTACTCTTAACAAAGCCGTGAGGTGCGACTTTAGTAAAGAAATCGGCAATTTTCGAGTCGAAGGGATATGGCAGGGCCCTATAGAAGTCAGGCGCGTTTTTGGGTCTGGGATCATTTTTGGCGCCCATGCCTGGGCGTTAAAGATTTCGGCGCCCAGCGCTGGGCGCTGAAAATGATTTCTAGCGAGGTTTCTTGATGACACAGTTGGCCTCTTGTTCGTTCGTTTTCTTTTTTTCTTTTGAACGCGTTTGTGAATGTTCGATACTTAGAAAGATGATATGTATGTGCGAACGAGCATTCATACAATGGCCGTTGTGTGCGGTCCATTAATCAGTTTGCTTGAATCATTTTTTTTGAGCAATGACTGATTTTGAATAGTTTTCTTAGAAGCTTGATAGGGTTCAGGCCCATTCATGAAGTGGGCTCAAACATCGTGCCCTTTCGATTGTTCAAACATTTGCTTCAAGATTTTTTTTTTATTTTGCTATGGTCGTTTCGTATCTTGGAGCCCCCAAGTATGCATGTTGGGATGCTTCCTTTTGGCGTACGATTTTGTAGGTTCTTTCGAGAGAGATGCCTTGGGGTTCCGCTCGTGTAGGTGCGAGCTATCCCTTCCGTGGTAGGTCATATTTCGCTACCTTTAATCCTTAATGTAGGAGTCGTGGGGTTTGCATTTTGAATTTGGGCAATAATAGTCTTTGCCTCTTACTCTTGGTCATGCCCACATTAGCGCAATATGCCTTACTCTTTTTTTTAGACTTGTACCGTGGGATGGTTGACCCCTTATGGTGCGACGTAGGCTTGTGTGGCCTAACCGCATGTATTAGAACATTTCTCCAGGTGTTGGGATATAACATTATTATTTTTTGCATTGGAGTACTTCATCACGCCTCGTTTAGGTGTTCGAACAAGTGTAGCACCTTCTGTGTGGGTTTGCACGGCTTATTACTTCGTTCGATGCGAGGATTCATAGGTGTTTCTTTCTTATTTTTATATCTGGGCAAAACTTGGCTAGCAGAAAGATTCAGCGCCCAGGCTGGGGCGTTAAAGATATCGGCGCCCAGCTCTGGGCGTTGAAAATGATTTATGGGTATATTTTGACAGTTCTTATCCTTGATTTTTCTTTCGCTTTTGCTTTGGAACGAGGTAGACTGTGTAACGGGCGCTTGTAGGGCGAGCGTTATGTGCAGTAGTTTGATCGGAGTTTTGGTGATTCGCGATTTTCAGTTACCCTTGTTAGTGGGGTGACTTTATATATTCTAAGTAGCGCTTAGAATTTTAGAGGGGTTGTAACTATTCTAAGGTTCGTTTTACACGATCAAACCTTAGGATTGTTCCCCTATGACGTGTGTATAGCATTAGCGTCGAGAATTTGCGATAAAATTGTCATTTCGAGCATTTTTAGAGTGTTTTTCTCAAGCTCCAACTGTAGCTACGGGATTGGCTTGGTTCTATAATGCCTTGCATACGTTTTTATGCATTAATGGTGACATGGATCATGAATAGTTTGAACCAGACTCGTTTAGTGCGAGGTACGTTCGAGTAGTGATTTGCTAATTTTCCTGTAAATGTCGTATTGTTCGACATTGCCATGGTCAAGGTAGTCACATGTTGAAGTGTGCCTTGACCAAAAGCTAGGTGCCTTTCGTTACCCATAATCATATTTAGAAATCATTTTGACTCACTTGCAACATCGAGATAAACGCATACTTATCTTAAACCAACGACACTTTATTATGTTCGAAGAAGTCTTTGAAAATTATTTGAAATCTTTTAAAATCCGGGTCCTACTGTGTACAACCCGAGGTGTCCTAGGTAAGTTGACTTATAGAAAGGTTCGTACAGGATTACATGAGTGAATCAAAATACTGTTACGATTTTTGGAATGCTGTCTAAGGATTTGCTGGAAGCCAGGGTGCAGGCGTCAAGATATTACTTGTGCCCGTGTGGCACATGCTTTGGGCTTTTAGGACCATCTTTTCCAGAATTGCGGGGATATAAACCGTTTTCAAATCGACTTAGATTTACTTGGTTTATGTCGGCACAAAAGGTCAAGGTATACATAGTTCTTTCCCTAGCTCTTTCATTTCAATTTTTAGCCCCCAATTGCTATTATGTCTTCCCATTAATGATGCTTTTAGATTTCGATTTTAGATGCCCGTGTCATATGTCTGAGTAGGGTGAGCCTTGGTTAAGTGCCAAGTCCTATTGACAATGTCTGATTTTTTTCAAAGGGGATTCCCAAGCATTTGAATTACCATGAACGGGTGCCTTGAGTTCGAAGGAACGATGGGGCGATGTAGACACCTACTTTTGTCCCCATTCCCGAAAGGGAAAGGTTCGATGATGAAAACATAAATCTCCACTTGACAACGCATCTCCTATAAAATAACGAATCTCAATTCCCCTTTTCATTTCACCCGAAACCTGCTATTTATAGAAACCTGCTATTTATAGAAACCTGCTATTTATGGAAACCTGCTAAAAATAGTAACTGCCGTAAAGGGTAGCTTCTAAAAGTAGTAAGAATAAAAAGATAGAAACCTGTCAGAATTAGGTGTTGCACTCCAACATAAATCCTAAAAGAGATAGAAATTGTGAAAGGAATTCTATTCCTATCGCAGTTCGATAAAAGAGTTAACGTATTAATTAAACTCATAACGAACCTAGAGTTCGTAAGGGGCCCAGACGCATTCCGTCGTAAATTGATACGCACCAAATAATTCGGATTAAGTCTCTTAATGAACTCCGTTTTCTAGAGTCCAATCTGAAAAAGAATTCTGCCAGACCCTATTTTCAACGCCCAGCCCTGGGCGCCGAAAATTCCAGCGCCCAGAGCTGGGCGCCGAAAATATCTGGGACGGATTCTTTTCCTAATCCGTTTCGTATTCAAATTCCTGAAAAACTATCTTTCTACGCCACTCTTTCCTATAAATAGACCCCTAAAATCGACGTGAAGGACACTCAACACACAATTCATATTCTGAGTATTGACTCCAACGCTTAGCCTAAGCCTCACGCTGCGAAATTGTTCACGCGTTCTGTCGCAATCGATCCATAAATCGAACAGAACGTATCCTGTCCCATAATTTGAGATTCGTTAAATAAAAAGGAGAAATAGCAAAGTCAAAGTGGTTAGTTTTCTGAGAACCGTGACGCACCTCTCAAGGGCGCGTTGTAATGTGTCCCTTTTCGATGATTTAACTGCTTTCCTCGCCCTTTTTATGAACTGTTAAACTAACTAAATCTGATTGTTCTATCACGCCTAACAAATATAATATTTTTGGGAAATTGGATTATCATGCTAGGTCCCTTAATGCTATCTAAATCAGATAATCGCGATCGATCTAGTATTATATGTTGCATATTGCTAAAATCAACTCAGATTAGTTTAATAGTTAACGCATGTCCCTTCAATTATTTATGCTGAGCTAGTAAGGATATCCTGCCTCTGGAGTTATCGACGAGCGAAGTACTGCTCTCGGTAGTTACAGTCCCCCGAACCCTCAATCTCTACCTTGCGGGTGTATGTTGAGAGATCCCCACACCAGGGATCACAAGGGAACCTACGGCCGTCGTGGTCAAACATAATTGCACTCCCTTTATGTCACGATAACCGGGTTTTGTCAGTTTTCTCATTGTCGTTAAAAACTGAATGGCGACTCCTATATTACTAGTCAATTGGGTGTATACTCACAGGAAATCCAATTACACTTGATTGAATAAAAGAATCGTCACACCCGCGAGGGACGAGGTCACGCATTAGCCTCGTGCTTTTTCGACCCCCACAGTGGCGACTCCACTGGGGATAGTGAAGGAAATACTCGTGCTTGTAGGTAATCAAAATAGCCGAAGGGTGAAACGATCCTACCCCGCGTTTATTTCCCCATCAAGTTGGGACGACCTGAAAATCAGCATATTAATGTGAACGGGCAGAACCGCATAACGAATCTCGGCTCCCTCGGGAGTTGGGACTAAGGATACCTTTTTTCGCCTATAGGGGGGTGCATACGCCGCGCATGTTGCCCTCTCGGTACTTGTGCAGGTAGTACACCTATCCCGAACCCAATCGCTCGCTCAATAGGTCCCTCTCGCCTGCATGCCCCCTTGGCTTGCACTTGCGGGTTGGCCTCTTGAGCGAAATTCGTCTGTTGAAGACACTACCTCGACCGGGGCATGTGTTGGATCTACGATAGAAGCGGTACCAAGCCAGGCGCAGATAACTACCCATATAAGCTTATCATAAACTACGTGACATATTTAATTTTCAAATCCATGTTTGTAATGTAGTTATGTGTAGCGAACTATGTGACTATGTTATGATTGTGCGTACGAATAATGCTAGACAAATAATGCTAGAAAACCAACGACCTTAAAAATTTCCCAAACATTCATGAACCAATCGGCCAAAGAGATATACCAACATACGTGTTCCGCAAGCCCGAACGATCGCCACAAAAATAAGCGACGCTCGGGATGGCCTGTAACGAATCCCACAAACGCTGCACAACGCGTAAAGGACGTTATAAGGCAAGCACGCAAAACTAAAGTCGCAAAAACAAAAGTATACGCAAACAGAAAACGAGAACCAGCCAGGGACGCATTTTCAACGCCCCTGGCTGGGCGCCAAAATTTCTCACGCCCACTGCTGGGCGCTGAAGTTGCTGCCTGGCCTTTTGGTCAGGCACAGCAGCCTCGGTGCCCACGCATGAAGAAAATACGTAGCAAAAAAAAACTTTTCGAAAAAAATTTGCTACGAGGGCGTATGAAAAAGCACTCGATTCTAAAAGCGACTTATAAAAAAATAAATAACTCTTTGTGTCGTTGTTAGGCCTCCTACGACGACGATGTTCGGCACCAAAACCGAGCATGCTAATTAAAATAACCTTGTATGTCACATGGGCAAAGTATTCAAAAAAATGATGTTCGAATAAAGTTTTCAAAGTAAAAATAATGTTTAAATAAAAAAAAATCCAAGTCTATACTAGGCTATGCCAACGTACAATCTAAATCCTAAGTCTTAGTTGTCTTATCCATAGAATCGGTCCTAATGCTTGGTGTCGTTCTGCAAGTCAAAAGGTTAAACCATATTGAGTCTCCCTTCCTAACATTTAAATCAATAAGCACCCATATGTAATTGTCATCCCTTGCTAAGAGTCTACGGCCTCAATACTCTCTCTCACCAATAAAAAGAATATATTATAGTATTTGCAAAATGGAAACGGTCACATTCTGGAAATCATTCCCCCATAGTCGCACAACCCCTAAAGTGAACCTAAGGTATCAACACCATTGGCAAAAAATTAATGGCCTCAAGGCTTATGATCACATTGGGTCACGACTATCATAGTCCTCTCGAGCCACTCGCTCCTTTAAATACTCCTAAGTACGGGCTAAATAATTTTCCATGAATGCAACATGACCAACCATGAAAATACCCAAATCGGCATACCATAAGGCTACCATTGGGGTAAAGCAATACACACTAAGAGAGAAGCCGCACTAATGATTCTAGTCTTGCAAAAATAAAAATTCGATCTCCCCAATTAACTACCTTGCCAACATTAAGCAAAATGGCGCATAACAAATGAACACCCAAGGGTTAAAATCTAAAGTGTCAACCAACGAAAGTTATGGTCCAATTAGCCTAAGTTTGAGAGTCGCTTGGTCAAGTATTACAGGCTTACGCCACGTCATTATTTTGAGTCTAGGCCACCTCCTTGTATTCATACACGGGTTATAATCAGAAAGATTAATGAAAGTTCGAGTCTAAATCACAACCTCCAATTAAATCCCAGAAACTGGAATCTGAAAAGAAGCAAAAAAAGTTATTTTCGATGCAATTCTTTCGTTAAATTTCAATAAGGTAAAAACAAGATTTCGAATCTACGCTATTTGCACATTTTAAGAAACGACTAAATACGCTTGCAAAGTAAGACAATTTAAAAGGTCCACCCTAGGCCCACTAAAGCTAAAGGTCCATCCTAGGCCTACTAAAGTTAAAGGTCCACTATAGGCCTACCAAACGAGGCTCACTCAGTCTCGCCTCGTGACTCAAAGACCACAACCATCTACCTTTTAGCCCAAACAAAAAAATTGATTCAAGGATTTATGTTGGGGAGAAATCCCAAGCAAAAAGAGAAAAAGAGAAAAAGAGAAAAAGAGAAAAGGGAGAGCGAAAAGAGCCATGAAATACTTAGCCCGTACCTCCCAAAGTGCGAAATCTACCCAAGTAAACGAAGGAAAAGAATTGAGTCAACCAATCCAAATCATAAAATTCTACGATGTCTACCCTTTCCAATCCTTATGCTCTTAGACGCCTTCGCTCTGGGGTCCCTGTTCAGTTCATTTAACCCATCCATGTTCTCATTGCCATAACCCAAGAAACCATTACCTCAACTCTTGATTTTGAACTTGTTATCAACCGCAAACCACGCACGGCCATTGACACGTGCGTCATGCCCATCATTTCCAAAATCCAAACCTGCTCTTACACCACCATTAGCATAATGACCATATAACTGGTTTGGATACGTCCTGTTGGTATACCCTTGAGCCGTCCCTATACTACTCATTGGCCTTGATTGATGTAAACTCGTGACACTAGCCTGAGGCCGTAAAATGTGAATCCTAGCAGATGTAATCCTTATGCTTGACCAATAGCTATACAAATTACCCTATCTCATTCAACCCATCTTTCAAACCGTCTTGAGTCACAAACAAAAAAAAGGGAAACAAATGAAAAGTGCAAAAAAATAATAATAAAATGTGAATAATAAAAAAGAAACTTTGCAAAAGCGCCTCTAAAGTTAGTCTAAAAAGAAAAATAAAGAAGCATTTAGCGCACCAAAAAGATCCGCCCAGAAATAATTTTCAGCGCCCACAGCTGGGCGCCGAAATCTTTAGCGCCCCAGCCTAGGCAATGAATCTCTCTGCTTGCCAAATTTTGTCCAGAAGTGCTCGTCATTTTTTCCGGACATGCACGGAAAAATAACGAACACTTGGAGGGGTACAACACGTATTCAGATATACGTACCACCAAAAAAATACACATTCAGATATACGTACCACCAAAAAAATACATGTACTCAAAAAAAAAATATAAAACAAATTTTTTGGCCTACGGCAAGGCAGCAGATTAAAACAATAATAAACTTCACTTATTCTACCGTTTCAAATAATATGTTTCCATCTCAGAACATACTTATCGAATTCGGCATTCTAAGAAACCATTTTCTGGCTAAGAACTACGCAAGACCTGATTCCAAATTAAATCTATTTAAGGCGGATACGTAGGCAATCCATGATTCGGTCCAACCAATTTGCAAAAATATTAAAGCCTATAGAATAACAAGAATAAGAAATAGAGTCCCTTATTGAAATTTAATTACTTGCAATCCAAGTCGTAAGGAAAATTTAAGTCAAAAGGAAGAATCCAAGTCATCAAAACGCCAAAATTACTGAGCACACATCGAAAAATAATAGGGGCACGTACCCTTGCCAGAAGGAGCACTCACACTCCTAGGCACTTAGCCAAGACTCAAAAGATCGCTTCGCCTCAATTGAATGGGGGCTAGCGCAAGCGTCCATGACCTCTAAAGTACTAAACTTGACCCTCCCTAAAGCGAACTAACACACTTAAAGACTTTCTTTCACCACTAGACATAGTCGTTCGCCTAAAGACCTTTTTTCACCACTAGACACAGTCATAATCGCCAACAAGTAGTAAAGGCAGTAAGCTTGCAATAAAGAGAATTGTTCTACGGCATCGCCCCATCGTTTCTTCGAACTCAAGGCACCCGTTCATGGTAATTCAAATGCTTGCGAATCCCCTTTGAAAAAAAAAGAAACAGACATTGTCAATAGGACTTGGCACTTAACCAAGGCTCACCCTACTCAGACATATGACACGGGCATCTAAAATCGAAATCTAAAAGCATCATTAATGGGAAGACATAATAGCAACTGGGGGCTAAAAATTGAAATGAAAGAGCTAGGGAAAGAACTAAGTATACCTTGACCTTTTATGAAGACATACACCAAGTAAATCTAAGTCGATTTGAAAACGGTTTATATTCCCGCAAATTCTGGAAAAGATGGCCCTAAAAGCCTAAAGCATACGCCAAACGGGCACAAGTATATCTTGACGCCTGCACCCTGGCTTCCAGCAAATCCTTAGACAGCATTCCAAAAATCGTAACAGTATTTTGATTCACTCATATAATCCTGTACGAACCCTTCTATAAGTCAACTTACTTAGAACACCTCGGATTGTACACAGAAGGATTCGGATCTTAAATAATTTTCAAATAATATTCAAAGACTTTTTCGAACATAATAAAGTGTCATCGGTTTAATCTAAGTATGCGTTTATCTCGATGTTGCAAGTGAGTCAAAAAGATTTCTAAATATGATTATGGGTAAAGAAAGGCACCTAGATTTTGGCCAAGACATATTACAACATGTGACTACCTTGACCATGGCAATGTCGCACAATACGACATTTACAAGAGAAGTAGCAAAATCACTACTCGAACGTACCTCGCACTAAAACGAGTCTGGTTCAAACTATTCGTGATCCATGTCACCATGAATGCATAAAAACGTATTCCAAGCATTATAGCACCAAGCCAATCCCGTAGCTACAGTTGGGGGCTTGAGAAAAACACTCTAAAAATACTCGAAGTGACGATTTTATCGCAAATTCTCGACGCTAATGCTATACATACGTCGTAGGGGCACAATCCTAAGGTTTGATCATGTAAAACGAACCTTAGAATGGCTACAACCCCTCCCAAATTCTAAGCACTACTTAGAATATATAAAGTCACCCCACTATCAAGAGTAACTGAAAATCGCGAGTCACCAAAACTCCGACCAAACCACTGCACATAACGCTCGCCCTATAAAGCGACCGTTACATAGTCTACATCGTTCCAAAGCAAAAGCGAAAGGAAAAAAATCAAGGATAAGAACTGTCAAAATATACCCAGAAATCATTTTCAACGCCTAGAGCTGGGCGCCGATATCTTTAACGCCCCAGCCTGGGCGCTGAATCTTTCTGCTAGCCATGTTTTTCCCAGATATAAAAATAAGAAAGAAATACCTATGAATCCTCGCATCGAACGAAGTAATAAGCCGTGCAAACCCACGCAGAAGGTGCTACACTTGTTCGAAACACCTGAACGAGGCATGATGAAGTACTCCAATGCAAAAAATAATAAATCCCAACACCTGGAGGAATGTTCTAAGACACGCCGTTAGGCCACACAAGCCTACGTCGCACCATAAAGTTTAACCATCCCACGGTACAAGTCTAAAAAAGAGTAAGGCATATTGCACTAATGTAGGCACGACCAAGAGCATGCGTAAAAGAGGCAAAAAAACTGCTTATCGCCCAAATTCAAAATGCAAACCCCACGACTCCTACATTAAGGATTAAAGGTAGCGAAATATGACCTACCACGGAAGGGATAGCTCGCACCTACACGAGTGGAACCCCAAGGCATCTCTCTCGAAAGAACCTACAAAATCGTACGCCAAAAGGAAGCATCCCAACATGCATACTTGGGGGCTCCAAGCTACGAAACAACCATAGCAAAAAAAATCTCGAAGCAAATGTTTGAACAATCGAAAGGGTACGATGCTTGAGCCCACTTCAAGAATGGGCTTGAACCCTACTAAGCTTCTAAGCAAACTATTCGAAATCAGTCATTGCTCAAAAAAAAAAAAAAAATGATTCAAGCAAACTGATTAATGGAACCGCACACAACGACCATACTATGAACGCTCGTTCGCACGTACATATCATCATCGAACATTCACGAACGCGTTTAAAAGGAAAAATATACAACAACAAGAGCGGTCAAAGTCTTACGCCTCAAGGTATGTTCCTCGGGCCATATAGACTCGCCCAACTATCGCAATAACTGTACGCCTTAAGAGCAACAGTTCCTTAAAATAATCGCCCCAAAGCGACAAGCACCGTAGTCCACCAATCGGCTACGGCTTCTCAAGAACATCATCACGTTCTAAAAACAAAGAAAAAAAACAAAAGAAAAGAGAATACATAGAACTTCCAAGTGAAATAAACGAATGAACAAGAGGCCAACTGTGTCATCAAAAGACCAGCCCAAACAACACTTTCAACGCCCCACCTGGGCGTGAATTATTTCAACGCCCAGGCCTGGGCGCCGAAAATGAACCCAGGCTCAAAAAAGGCCCTAACTTCTATTGGGCCCTGCCGCATCCATTTGACTCGAAAATTGCCAATTTCCTTACTAAAAGTTGCACCTCACGACTTTGTCAAGAGTAGCACACCACTACGAAGATCGCTCGCACTTACGAGCACGATCCCAAACACAATCAAGGACATTACAAAATGTGTATTCCCAAAGAACCTCTTTGACAAGAACTGACCGCCAAGCACGAGTACTTGGTGGCTCGAAAGAAAAAATATATCTCAAAAACAAAAGGTATGAAAAGTCAAAACAATATTCCCAGACCAAGCTGTACAAAGTCCCGTGTTTGGATAATCTCAAAAGAAAAGGAACCGGTTTACGACTTCAAGACAAAGGTCGCCGTTGATACTTATGTATGGTCCTCTGATCAAAGACCAAGTAGTGGCAAAAATCGAGCCGTAAAGACTAGTTCAAAACCACGAAAGCAGACGGTCGCAAGACAAAGGTCCATCGGAACACGTTGTCAGCCCACGTTCAGGTTACAACTAAATTCGAGCATCCCTCGAAAGAATTCGCTCTTGCAAGAAAGAATAAAAAGAAATTCTCAAAAGAAATCACAAAGAACAAAAGAAATAGGAACTTGCCCATCTTCAGTTGGCAAGATCGCGTCACAAACCACGCGAGTTCCCAAATCGAAAAAACGAATTCAGGGATGTCCACCCTTAGCGGACAGGGCTCGCCCACCTTCAGCGGGCGGGGTCTGCGTCACTAGCCGCACAGGTCCTCAGTTTTTGAAAAGTAGAATCTTCAAAAAATAAAATGAAATAGGCTCACCATCTTCAGCCGGCGGGGTCTACGGCGCAAACTTTGTAGGTCCTTGTTTTCAAAAAATAAACACCAAACAAATTTCAAAATAGATTCGTCCACTTCTATCGGACGGGGTGTCCACCCTTAGCGGACAGGTTTGCCATCTTTAACCGGCGGGGTCTACGTCACAAACCGCGTAGGTCCTTATTTTCAAAATTCAAAATAGATTCGTCCACTTCTATCGGACGGGGTGTCCACCCTTAGCGGACAGGTTCGCCATCTTTAGCCGGCGGGGTCTACGTCACAAGCCGCGTAGGTCCTTATTTTCAAAAAAAGCAAACAAACTTCAAAACAGATTCGTCCACTTCTATCGGACGGGGTGTCCACCCTTAGCGGACAGGCTCGCCATCTTTAGCCGGCGGGGTCTGCGCCACTAACCGCGCAGGTCCTTAGTCGCTGCAGCGATAACTTTTTCTGGTTTTCCCTTTTCCAAAAATTAAAAGGATTGGTTTTCCGTTTTTTCCAAAAAAGAGCGATGTGCTGGATTTTCCTTCGTTTTACGTCCCATAAAAACAAGGGGGTTTTCTCGTTTAGCTAGCCCTGAAAATGAGAATCTTTAAAAACATTTTTTACCTCGTGATTGGGCTTGGCCAGGCCCAATTACACTTTATAGCTTTGATTTCGAAAACATCTGTAGCTACTCCCAATGACAAAGTGAGGTAGTTTCTTCGCCTCTTTAGATACTTCCAATGAAAAAGTGAGGGAGTATTCTATACTATCCGTTGATAAATCCCAATGACACGTGAGGGATATGTCGACATTTCAAGTGATGACCCTTAAGTCAAATGTTATCACTCGGGGGCTCGTGAGACCCTCGCAAAACAGGTCACATACACCATGGCTTGTGTGACGCACTCCGTCTAATACTTTGACCATCGTCTCATCCCGAGACTCAGTCAAAGTGGGGGCTAACTGTAGACACCTACTTTTGTCCCCATTCCCGAAAGGGAAAGGTTCGATGATGAAAACATAAATCTCCACTTGAAAACGCATCTCCTATAAAATAACGAATCTTAATTCCCCTTTTCATTTCACCCGAAACCTGCTATTTATAGAAACCTGCTATTTATGGAAACCTGCTAAAAATAGTAACTGCCGTAAAGGGTAGCTTCTAAAAGTGGTAAGAATAAAAAGATAGAAACCTGTCAGAATTAGGTGTTGCACTCCAACATAAATCCTAAAAGAGATAGAAATTGTGAAAGAAATTCTATTCCTATCGCAGTTCGATAAAAGAGTTAACGTATTAATTAAACTCATAACGAACCTAGAGTTCGTAAGGGGCCCAGACGCATTCCGTCGTAAATTGATACGCACCAAATAACTCGGATTAAGTCTCTTAATGAACTCCATACTCTAGAGTCCAATCTGACAAAGAATTCTGCCAGACCCTATTTTCAACGCCCAGCCCTGGGCGCCGAAAATTCCAGCGCCCAGAGCTGGGCGCCGAAAATATCTGGGACGGATTCTTTTCCTAATCCGTTTTGTATTCAAATTCCTGAAAAACTATCTTTCTACGCCACTCTTTCCTATAAATAGACCCCTAAAACCGACGTGAAGGACACTCAACACACAATTCATATTCTGAGTATTGACTCCAACCCTTAGCCTAAGCCTCACGCTGCGAAATTGTTCACGCGTTCTGTCGCAATCGATCCATAAATCGAACAGAACGTATCCTGTCCCCCATAATTTGAGATTCGTTAAATAAAAAGGAGAAATAGCAAATTCAAAGTGGTTAGTTTTCTGAGAACCGTGACACACCTCTCAAGGGCGCGTCGTAATGTGTCCCTTTTGGATGATTTAACTGCTTTCCTCGCCCTTTTTATGAACTGTTAAACTAACTAAATCTGATTGTTCTATCACGCCTAACAAATATAATATTTTAGGGAAATTGGATTATCATGCTAGGTCCCTTAATGCTATCTAAATCAGATAATCGCGATCGATCTAGTATTATATGTTGCATATTGCTAAAATCAACTCAGTTTAGTTTAATAGTTAACGCATTTCCCTTAAATTATTTATGCTGAGCTAGTAAGGATATCCTGCCTCTGGAGTTATCGACGAGCGAAGTACTCCTCTCGGTAGTTACAGTCCCCCGAACCCTCAATCTCTACCTTGCGGGTGTATGTTGAGAGATCCGCACAGCAGGGATCACAAGGGAACCTACGGCCGTCGTGGTCAAACATAATTGCACTCCCTTTATGTCACGATAACCGGGTTTTGTCAGTTTTTCTCATTGTTGTTAAAAACTGAATGGCGACTCCTATATTACTAGTCAATTGGGTGTATACTCACAGGAAATCCAATTACACTTGATTGAATAAAAGAATCGTCACACCCACGAGGGACGAGGTCACGCATTAGCCTCGTGCTTCTTCGACCCCCTCACAGGCGATGCCGTAGAACTATCCTCTTTATTGCAAGCTTACTGCCTTTACTACTTGTTGGCGATTATGACTGTGTCTAGTGGTGAAAGAAGGTCTTTAAGTGATTTAGTTCACTTTAGGGAGGGTCAAGTCGAGTACTTTTAGAGGTCATGGACGCTTGCGCTAGCCCCTGTTCAATTGAGGCAAAGCGATCTTTTGAGTCTTGGCTAAGGGAGTGTGAGTGCTCCTTCTGGCAAGGGTACGTGCCCTTATTATTTTTTCGATGTGCGCTTGTTTTGGCATCTTGATGAATTGGATTCTTCCTTTGACTTAAATTTTTCTTTCGACTTGGATTGCAAGTAATTAAATTTCAATAAGGGACTCTATTTTTATTCTTGTTATTCTATAGGCTTTAATATTTTTGCAAATTGGTTGGACCGAATTATGGATTGCCTACGTATCCGCCTTAAATAGATTTAATTTGGAATCAGGTCTTGCGTAGTTCTTAGCCTAGAAAATGGTTTCTTAGAATGCCGAATTCGATAAGTATGTTCTAAGGTGGAAACATATTATTTGAAACGGTAGAATAAGTGAATTTTATTATTATTTTAATCTGCTGCTTTGCCGTAAGCCAAAAATTTGTTTTATATTTTTTTTTTTGATTGAGTACATGTATTTCTTTGGTGGTACGTATATCTGAATACGTGCTGTTGCTCTGGGCGTTGAAAATGATTTTTGGGTATATTTTGACAGTTCTTATCCTTGATTTTTATTTCGCTTTTGCTTTGGAACGAGGTAGACTGTGTAACGGGCGCTTGTAGGGCGAGCGTTATGTGTAGTAGTTTGATCGGAGTTTTGGTGACTCGCGATTTTCAGTTACCCTTGTTAGTGGGGTGACTTTATATATTCTAAGTAGCGCTTAGAATTTGGGAGGGGTTGTAACTATTCTAAGGTTCGTTTTACACGATCAAACCTTGGGATTGTGCCCCTATGACGTGTGTATAGCATTAGCGTCGAGAATTTGCGATAAAATTGTCATTTCGAGCATTTTTAGAGTGTTTTTCTCAAGCTCCAACTGTAGCTACGGGATTGGCTTGGTGCTATAATGCCTTGCATACGTTTTTATGCATTCATGGTGACATGGATCATGAATAGTTTGAACCAGACTCGTTTAGTGCGAGGTACGTTCGAGTAGTGATTTGCTACTTTTCCTGTAAATGTCGTATTGTGCGACATTGCCATGGTCAAGGTAGTCACATGTTGAAGGGTGCCTTGACCAAAAGCTAGGTGCCTTTCTTTACCCATAATCATATTTAGAAATTTTTTTGACTCACTTGCAACATCGAGATAAACGCATACTTATCTTAAACCAACGACACTTTATTATGTTCGAAGAAGTCTTTGAAAATTATTTGAAATCTTTTAAAATCCGAGTCCTACTGTGTACAACCCGAGGTGTCCTAGGTAAGTTGACTTATAGAAAGGTTCGTACAGGATTACATGAGTGAATCAAAATACTGTTACGATTTTTGGAATGCTGTCTAAGGATTTGCTGGAAGCCAGGGTGCAGGCGTCAAGATATTACTTGTGCCCGTGTGGCACATGCTTTGGGCTTTTAGGGCCATCTTTTCCAGAATTGCGGGGATATAAACCGTTTTCAAATCGACTTAGATTTACTTGGTGTATGTCGGCACTGTTAGTTTATGATACATATGACAATTCATAAATCATGCGGAAAAAACCATTAAGCCAGGAATACATATTATTTACACATAATCATTTAGCATAGTTTAGATGCATACTCTTTGTTGCGTGCCTTCCCTAGCTGCGCCCGAACCGAACAAGAACAAGTCTTTAGGACTCCAAGTGTCGTCCCTCCGTAGATAGTCCACAGCACGTCCGGATCCGCCTTAAGATTGACCAACTAGAATCGCCCTTAAGGTACTCTGAATTTTCGGCACTTTATAGGCAATTGTATGACTGAATTTTGCTCTCAAAAACTCACTTTGAATACTTGAATGCTCGATGTAAATATGTGACCCTAGGCACCTATTTATAGAGTTATGGAAAAGGATTTGGAATCCTATTAGGATACTAATTTATTTAATTATAATCCTACTAGGACTCAAATTAAATAAACTAAATCTTTTAGGATTTAGATTTAATCATATGACAAATCCCGGTAGCTTTAGGATTCGAGTAGCACACAAACACACACGCACGCACAGCAGCCCACGAGGGGCGCCATGCGCGCGCGCGCAGCCCGCGAGCTCGCAGCCTACTGCCGCAAGCCCACACGCTGCCGTAGCCTTGGCGCACGCTGGGCCTGCCTTGCGGTGGGCCTGGCGCAGCCTTGGCTGGTGCGTTTGTGGCGCGCTGGCTTGCTGGGCGATGGCCTGGCTTCGTGCTGGGCCTTCGTCTGGCAGGCCTCGTCCGATGCTAATTCGTACGATACGCTTTCGATTAATTTCCCGATTCCGGAATTCATTTCCGATACGAACAATATTCAATATTTCCGATTCCGGAATCACTTTCCGTTTCAAACAAATATTTAATATTTCCGTTTCCGGAATTATTTTCCGATTCCGATAATATTTCTGATTCTGACAATATTTCCGTTTCCGGCAATATTTCCGATTCCGGCAATATTTCCATTTCCGATAATATTTTCCGATACGTACCATGTTTCCGTTTCCGGAAACATCTACGACTTGGATAATATTTATATTTCCGATACGATCCATATTTCCGTTTCCGGCAATATCATCGTTTCCGGAGTATTCATTTCTTGCCTGTGACGATCTCAGCTCCCACTGAAACCAAGATCCGTCGATTCCGAATATCCATAGATATAGTATTTAATGCCATTAAATACTTGATCCGTTTACGTACTATTTGTGTGACCCTACGGGTTCAGTCAAGAGTAAGCTGTGGATTAATATCATTAATTCCACTTGAACTGAAGCGGCCTCTAGCTAGGCATTTAGCTCACTTGATCTCACTGAATTATTAACTTGTTAATTAATACTGAACCACATTTATTAGACTTAACATTGAATGCATACTTGGACCAAGGGCATTATTTCCTTCAGTCTCCCACTTGTCCTTAGGGACAAGTGTGCATTTCCTAATTCCTTTGTCGCTCTATGCTTGCTCTTGAACATAAGGTAAGAGTTGTCATCCTTATTATGTCCAGAGGTGTTCCTCGGTTTCGGAGTTCAACTGATCAAATAAACAGATAATCATAGCCTATGATTCATTCGAGCACGGCCATGCATTTCACAGTTTCTAGCTCTCCGAGTGGCCTTGTACAACTTTTAAGCATCTCATCCCGATTTATGGGAGGACAATCCCAATCTTGCGATCTTGAGATTAGACTTCGTTTGATAGGTGATTACCTGAGCGTTGCCTTTATAGCCTCCTTTTACGGTGCGACGGTTGGTCAACGTCAAAGCAACCAGTTCTCAAACAAGTAATCTCAAATCACTCAGGTATTGAGGATTTAGTGTCTAATAATTTTAATGAAATTTACTTATGACAGATTTTCATCTCTTACAGTAAAGTTTCATAGGTCTTGTCCGATACTAGTCTTCCCAAAGTAAGTATCTATGCAAATGATTATGACATTGCCATGTCCACATAGTTCAAGAAACAGAACTACTAGTCATCTTGCATTCTAGTCGTCTAACGTTTTCTATGCGTCCAATTTTATAGAAAACTCCGACTAGGGACCATTTTCAACCTTTGACATTCAAGTTCACTTGATAGACATTTCTTAGTCACAGGACTGGTCCTGACAGTCTATCTTGAATATATCGTCAAATTGAAGGGACTCATCATTTAATAAACCACAAATTAAATGGAAAAATGAATTCTTTTCATTTATTGTGAATGATTAACCAATAATGTTTTACAAAGATTTAAACTCTAAAACTTTAAAACATTAAACAGGGTCATCAAAGCCATTCTCCAATATGCTTGATTCCCATAGCTGCAGTGTGCGAGTTGTGCTTCGCCTGCGGCAGAGGTTTAGTCAATGGATCTGATATGTTGTCATCAGTTCCAATCTTGTTTATCTCAACTTCTTTTCTTTCAACGAACTCTCGCAGAAGGTGAAATCTACGAAGTACATGCTTGACTCTCTGGTGGTGTCTAGGCTCCTTTGCCTGTGCAATAGCTCCGTTATTATCACAATACAGGGCTATTGGTCCTTTAATGGAGGGGACTACACCAAGTTCACCTATGAACTTCCTTAGCCATATAGCTTCCTTTGCTGCTTCATGTGCAGCAATGTACTCCGCTTCAGTTGTAGAATCCGCAATGGTTCTTTGCTTAGCACTTTTCCAGCTTACTGCTCCTCCGTTGAGGCAGAAGACAAACCCAGACTGTGATCTGAAATCATCTTTGTCGGTTTGGAAACTTGCGTCCGTATAGCCTTTAACAATTAATTCATCATCTCCACCATAGACCAGGAAGTCATCTTTATGCCTTTTCAGGTACTTCAGAATATTCTTGGCAGCAGTCCAATGCGCCTCTCCTGGGTCTGACTGGTATCTGCTCGTAGCACTGAGTGCGTACGCAACATCCGGGCGTGTACATATCATAGCATACATTATTGAACCAATCAATGATGCATATGGAATCCCATTCATTCGTCTACGCTCATCAAGTGTTTTTGGGCACTGATTCTTGCTTAGAGTCATTCCATGAGACATGGGTAGGTAGCCTCGCTTGGAGTCCGCCATCTTGAACCTATCAAGCACCTTATTGATATAAGTGCTTTGACTAAGTCCAATCATCCTTTTAGATCTATCTCTGTAAATCTTGATGCCCAATATGTACTGTGCTTCTCCTAGATCTTTCATCGAAAAACATTTCCCAAGCCAAATCTTGACAGAGTTCAACATAGGAATTTCATTTCCGATAAGTAATATGTCGTCGACATATAATACTAGGAAAGCAATTTTGCTCCCACTGACCTTCTTGTATACACAAGATTCGTCTGCGTTCTTGATGAAACCAAAGTCACTGACTGCTTCATCAAACCGTATATTCCAGCTCCTGGATGCCTGCTTCAATCCGTAGATTGACTTCTTTAGCTTGCATACCTTTTTAGCATTCTTTGGATCCTCAAAACCTTCAGGCTGTGTCATAAACACAGTTTCTGTTAAAACGCCGTTTAAGAAAGCAGTTTTGACATCCATCTGCCATATTTCGTAATCGTAATATGCAGCGATTGTTAACATTATCCGAATAGACTTTAGCATTGCAACTGGTGAAAAGGTTTCATCGTAATCCACACCGTGGACTTGCCTGTAACCTTTTGCAACCAATCTAGCTTTGAAAACTTCAAGTTTCCCATCTTTGTCCTTTTTCAGTTTGAAAACCCATTTGCTTCCAATGGCTTGGTAGCCATCTGGCAAATCGACCAAATCCCATACTTGGTTTTCAGACATGGAGTCTAATTCAGATTGCATGGCTTCTTGCCATTGCTTGGAGCTAGGGCTCGTCAGAGCTTGTTTGTAAGTCGCAGGTTCATCACTTTCATGTAATAGAACGTCATAGCTCTCGTTCGTCAAAATACCTAAGTACCTTTCCGGTTGAGATCTATATCTTTGCGATCTACGCTGGGTAACATTTCTAGTTTGACCATGATTCTCACCAGATTCTTCTAAAGATCTCTGAGTTTCATCCTGAATGTCATCTTGAGCATTCTCTAGAGTTTGTTGTTCGACTCGAATTTCTTCGAGGTCTACTTTTCTCCCACTTGTCATTTTGGAAATGTGATCTTTCTCCAAAAAGACACCATCTCGAGCAACAAACACCTTGTTCTCAGATGTATTATAGAAGTAATACCCCTTTGTTTCCTTTGGATAGCCCACAAGGATACATTTGTCAGATTTTGGATGAAGTTTGTCTGAAATCAATCGTTTGACGTATACTTCACATCCCCAAATCTTCAGAAAAGACACATTTGGAGGCTTTCCAAACCATAATTCATATGGAGTCTTTTCGACAGCTTTAGACGGAGCTCTATTTATAGTGAGTGCAGCTGTATTTAGTGCATGTCCCCAAAATTCTAATGGAAGTTTGGCCTGACCCATCATTGACCTGACCATGTCCAGCAAGGTTCTGTTCCTCCGTTCCGACACACCGTTCCATTGTGGTGTTCCAGGAGGAGTCAATTCTGATAGAATTCCACATTCTTTCAGATGGTCATCAAATTCATAGCTCAGATATTCACCGCCTCTGTCAGACCGCGGTGCCTTAATCTTCTTGCGTAATTGATTCTCTACTTCACTTTGAAATCCCTTGAATTTGTCAAAGGATTCAGACTTATGCTTCATTAGGTAGACATAACCATATCTACTGAAGTCATCAGTGAAAGTGATAAAGTAGCTGAAACCACCTCTAGCATTTGTACTCATTGGTCCACATACATCTGTATGGATTAAACCCAATAGTTCATTTGCTCTTTCTCCAACTTTAGAGAAAGGTTGCTTTGTCATTTTGCCAAGTAAACATGATTCGCATTTACCATAATCCTCTAAGTCAAATGGTTCTAGAATTCCTTCCTTTTGAAGTCTTTCTAAGCGTTTCAAGTTTATATGGCCTAATCGACAATGCCACAGATAGGTGAGATCTGAATCATCCTTTTTGGCCCTTTTGGTATTTATGTTATATACTTGTTTGTCGTGATCTAATAAATAAAGTCCATTGACTAATCTAGCAGATCCATAAAACATCTCTTTAAAATAAAACGAACAACTATTGTCTTTTATTAAAAAGGAAAACCCCTTTGCATCTAAACAAGAAACTGAAATGATGTTTTTAGTAAGACTTGGAACATGGAAACACTCTTCCAGTTCCAAAACTAGCCCGGAGGGCAACGACAAATAATAAGTTCCTACAGCTAATGCAGCAATCCGTGCTCCATTTCCCACTCGTAAGTCGACTTCACCCTTGCTTAACTTTCTACTTCTTCTTAGTCCCTGTGGATTGGAACATAAGTGTGAGCCACAACCTGTATCTAATACCCAAGAAGTTGAATTAGCAAGTATACAGTCTATAACGAAAATACCTGAAGATGGAACGACTGTTCCGTTCTTCTGATCTTCCTTTAGCTTCAAGCAATCTCTCTTCCAATGCCCCTTCTTCTTGCAGTAGAAGCATTCGGATTCAGAAGTGGGTTGACTGACCTTCCTCTTTACAGATTTGGCGCCAGTTTGCTTAGTTGGGCTGGCCTTGTTGCCACCTTTCTTAGCATTCCTCTTCTTTCGAGATTTCTTGAACTTGCCCCCACGCACCATAAGCACATCCTGCTTATCACTTTTAAGCGTGTTTTCAGCGGTCTTCAGCATACCGTGAAGCTCAGTGAGCGTTTTGTCCAGACTATTCATATTGTAGTTCAGTTTGAACTGATCATACCCGCTATGAAGAGAATGGAGGATGGTGTCTATAGCCATTTCCTGAGAAAATTGCTGATCCAGCCGATTCATATTCTCAATGAGTCCAATCATTTTGAGAACATGTGGACTTACGGGCTCGCCTTTCTTAAGCTTGGTCTCAAGAATTTTCCTATGAGTCTCGAATCTTTCGACTCGAGCCAGATCTTGGAACATGTTCTTCAACTCACTGATGATTGTGAAAGCATCTGAGTTGATGAACGTTTTCTGCAGATCCGCACTCATGGTGGCGAGCATTAGACATTTCACATCCTTGTTGGCATCAATCCAACGATTGAGGGCTGCCTGAGTGACCCCGTCGCCTGCGGCTTCGGGCATCGCCTCTTCTAGGACATAGTCCTTTTCTTCCTGCATAAGAACTATTTGCAAGTTCCTTTGCCAGTCAAGGAAGTTCTTCCCGTTCAACTTCTCCTTTTCGAGAATTGATCGAATGTTGAATGAATTGTTGTTTGCCATATTTAAAACTACAATTGAAAAGAATAAACAAATAAATAACCATTCACAGTTTCTCTTAATAAACTTAAATTCTAGCATACATGCATAATTCAATGTTTATTAAGCATTTTATTCAAGTTATGTGTTCCGGCAGGTGTGAATAAAATGATTCCAAGATCCTAAAATCATTGAAGAACTAAGCACAGTTTGTCGACTTAATCCTAAAACATCTTAGGTAAGCAAAAGCCTTTTGCTAATAGTCTAGAAACTATTCTTGGTTGATAGGTACGTCTAAGAACTTATTAGGTAAACCTATCGATTTTGCCACGACATAAAAGGACTCCTTACTTATATCGTTGAGTTTCACCAAAACTAACATGTACTTACAATTATTTGTGTACCTTGCCCCTTTAGGACCAATAAGTAACACCTCGCTGAGCGAAAACTATTACTAGATTGATGTAAAGGATATCCAAGCAAGTGTATATTTTGGCATGGCACCTTTTAACTCAATTTTTAAGTTTGGAACTTAAGGCTCTTACTATGTTGGTTAGATTTTAAGTGAACTAAAATCCTTAATCATGCAACATAATCAAGCTTTTGATCTCATGCATTTTAAGACATATTTAAGAGCAATAAATAACTTAAAACATGCATAAGATAAATGTGATCTAGTATGGCCCGACTTCATCTTGAAGCTTTAACTTCAAAGTCCGTCTTGAAAATCTCCGTGGGAGGCACCATTTTCTTCAAATAGGATAAGCTATAATTAAAACTAATTACAACTATTTGATGGTACGCAGACCATATTTGAATTGAAAAACAACTTTGGTACTTTAGACCAATTACATTCAAATTAATGGTACGCAGACCATATTTTCTATCCTATTTGGGCCATACTAGTCACTTCATAACCTGCAAAACAGTACATATACAATATATACCATTCACCCATTCATTATCATGAATGGCCCACATAGCTGGTTAGTAAAACACATTATGCATCACGTAAACATTTGCAGCAATTAATCAAGGGCACCAATAATCTACCAATTATTCAGTCCTTATTAATTCTAATCAAGTTGTTTTAACCTTAAGGATTTGTAGACCTAATCAAGAGTTTATGACTAAAAGGGCTCCCACTTAAACCAATAAATTCATATGCTTTACTAATTTTAAACATAAAAATGTATTTCTAGTCTAACCGGAAACATACAAATTTAATTAAAATTTAAAGCTCATATAAATTTATAATTGAATCCAAAAAGTTTAATTTAATTTCAGTCGTATTTAAATTAATTCATGATTTTAATTTTAGTAAAATAATTAGAATAAATAAAATTTATTATAATTACAATATTCAAAATTAAAATCCAAGAAAATAATTTAAATTATTAATTTTAAAATTAATTAAAATTACATAAACTGAAAATTTCAAATTAAAATTTCAAAACGATCTAATCGCAACGCAACAACCCCACACAACGTACGCCCATGGGCCACACGCACACAGCCATCGCTGGTCATGTGCGCGCAGCCCATGCGCTGCGTCGCATCGCTGCTGCTGCTTTCCTTCGCAACGCATCACGCGAGCTGGTGCTCGCTGCGCGCGCCAGCATTCGATGCACGCGAGCCATCGCTCGCTGCGCTCGCTCGCCAGCGCTCGCTTCATGCGAGCCAGCGCTCGCTGCGCGCGCTCAACAGCGCTCGCTTTATGCGGGCCGTTGCTCGCTGCGCGCGCTCGCCAGCGCTCGCTTGCCAGCGCTCGATCCTGCGAGCCATCGCTCGCTGCGCGAGGCATCGACGCTGGGCGTAGCACTCGTGGCACGCGAGCTTGCGCTCGCTGCGCGCGAGGCTCCGCACGCTTTGCGCGAGGCAGTGCGCGCTGTGGCGCAGCTCGCTTGCTGCCCACACGCGATTGCTGTGCCTTGCTTTCGCCCTCGCCCATTCGTCCATTGCTCACAGCCCACGACACAAGGCAGGGCTGCTGCCTTGTGCTCGTGCACCATGGCCTTGCTCATTGCATTCGTGCCGCATGGGCGACGAGCTCCCTTGCTCGTCGTCACATGCCCGCACTATACAACACCCCTTAAGGGTAACACGTAGCGTCCATTGCTTTGTGCGTGCAAGTTATATGAGCGAATCGCATAAAATTTAAAATTTTATATTTAAAATTAATGACAAATTAATAAATAATATTAATTTCATAATTTTAGGGCGAAAAATCGAAAATTTATTATTCAATTGATTTCCGATTAACATGGATTCAAGTCTAGGTCATAAAAATTTAAAATTTATCATAAATTTACAATTTTTATGGTGGTTTTTAATCATAGGTATCTAATTAAATTATAATTAATTATGAAAATCAAATTAATTCTAAATTATTCTAATTTTCAACAAATTAATCATAATTACAAATTAGATTGCATAATTAACAAGGCTAGGCATTCAAACTTGTTAAACATATACAGTAGGTCAATCAAAAATTCAAGATTTATCAACAAGAATCGCAAATATTTAATTTAGCATCTTAAATTTACGAAATTTTGCATTCGAAAAACTAAAACCTCCGAAAAGTCATAGTCAGGCTTCGAATTTGAGAATTCTGGGTTCGGCAGAAAAATAATATTTTTGTCAAAATTTTAGAATGCCTTTTACATGCGGAATTGACACAAAAATCACTCGATTTGGATGAGTAACGAAGAAACTGCCGAAAAACTGCGTACGTATAATTAAATAAACGCAATTTGCAATTAATTAACAATTACGAAAATTAATCACCCCTTTTAATTCTTGCAAATTTGTAATATTTAACCATGTTCATGCAATTTAGATTATGAAAATAATAAGAGGCTCGTGATACCACTGTTAGGTTATGATACATATGACAATTCATAAATCATGCGGAAAAAACCATTAAGCCAGGAATACATATTATTTACACATAATCATTTAGCATAGTTTAGATGCATACTCTTTGTTGCGTGCCTTCCCTAGCTGCGCCCGAACCGAACAAGAACAAGTCTTTAGGACTCCAAGTGTCGTCCCTCCGTAGATAGTCCACATCACGTCCGGATTCGCCTTAAGATTGACCAACTAGAATCGCCCTTAAGGTACTCTGAATTTTCGGCACTTTATAGGCAATTGTATGACTGAATTTTGCTCTCAAAAACTCACTTTGAATACTTGAATGCTCGATGTAAATATGTGACCCTAGGCACCTATTTATAGAGTTATGGAAAAGGATTTGGAATCCTATTAGGATACTAATTTATTTAATTATAATCCTACTAGGACTCTAATTAAATAA
This sequence comes from Spinacia oleracea, assembly GCF_020520425.1. Lineage (NCBI taxonomy): Eukaryota > Viridiplantae > Streptophyta > Magnoliopsida > Caryophyllales > Amaranthaceae > Spinacia > Spinacia oleracea. Next base: position 13,167,987 of record NC_079488.1, on the reverse strand, counting down.
ACTAAATCTTTTAGGATTTAGATTTAATCATATGACAAATCCCGGTAGCTTTAGGATTCGAGTAGCACACAAACACACACGCACGCATAGCAGCCCACGAGGGGCGCCATGCGCGCGCGCGCAGCCCGCGAGCTCGCAGCCCACTGCCGCAAGCCCACACGCTGCCGTAGCCTTGGCGCGCGCTGGGCCTGCCTTGCGGTGGGCCTGGCGCAGCCTTGGCTGGTGCGTTTGTGGCGCGCTGGCTTGCTGGGCGATGGCCCGACTTCGTGCTGGGCCTTCGTCTGGCAGGCCTCGTCCGATGCTAATTCGTACGATACGCTTCCGATTAATTTCCCGATTCCGGAATTCATTTCCGATACGAACAATATTCAATATTTCCGATTCCGGAATCAATTTCCGTTTCGAACAAATATTTAATATTTCCGTTTCCGGAATTATTTTCCGATTCCGATAATATTTCCGATTTTGACAATATTTCCGTTTCCAGCAATATTTCCGATTCCGGCAATATTTCCATTTCCGATAATATTTTCCGATACGTACCATGTTTCCGTTTCCGGCAACATCTACGACTTGGATAATATTTATATTTCCGATACGATCCATATTTCCGTTTCCGGCAATATCATCGTTTCCGGAGTATTCATTTCTTGCCTGTGACGATCTCAGCTCCCACTGAAACCAAGATCCGTCGATTCCGAATATCCATAGATGGAGTATTTAAAGCCATTAAATACTTGATCCGTTTACGTACTATTTGTGTGACCCTACGGGTTCAGTCAAGAGTAAGCTGTGGATTAATATCATTAATTCCACTTGAACTGAAGCGGCCTCTAGCTAGGCATTCAGCTCACTTGATCTCACTGAATTATTAACTTGTTAATTAATACTGAACCGCATTTATTAGACTTAACATTGAATGCATACTTGGACCAAGGGCATTATTTCCTTCAGGCACAAAAGTTCAAGGTATACTTAGTTCTTTCCCTAGCTCTTTAATTTCAATTTTTAGCCCCCAATTGCTATTATGTCTTCCCAATAATGATGCTTTTAGATTTCGATTTTAGATGCCCGTGTCATATGTCTGAGTAGGGTGAGCCTTGGTTAAGTGCCAAGTCCTATTGACAATGTCTGATTTTTTTCAAAGGGGATTCCCAAGCATTTAAATTACCATGAACGGGTGCCCTGAGTTCGAAGGAACGATGGGGCGATGCCGTAGAACAATCCTCTTTATTGCAAGCTTACTGCCTTTACTACTTGTTGGCGATTATGACTGTGTCTAGTGGTGAAAGAAGGTCTTTAAGTGAGTTAGTTCACTTTAGGGAGGGTCAAGTCGAGTACTTTTAGAGGTCATGGACGCTTGCGCTAGCCCCCGTTCAATTAAGGCAAAGCGATCTTTTGAGTCCTAGCTAAGAGAGTGCGAGTGCTCCTTCTGGCAAGGGTACGTGCCCTTATTATTTTTTCGATGTGCGCTTGTTTTGGAATCTTGATGAATTGGATTCTTCCTTTGACTTAAATTTTTCTTTCAACTTGGATTGCAAGTAATTAAATTTCAATAAGGGACTCTATTTTAATTCTTGTTATTCTATAGGCTTTAATATTTTTGCAAATTGGTTGGACCGAATCATGGATTGCCTATGTATCCGCCTTAAATAGATTTAATTTGGAATCAGGTCTTGCGTAGTTCTTAGCCTAGAAAATGGTTTCTTAGAATGCCGAATTCGATAAGTATGTTCTGAGGTGGAAACCTATTATTTGAAACGGTAGAATAAGTGAAGTTTATTATTATTTTAATCTGCTGCTTTGCCGTAAGCCAAAAATTTGTTTTATATATTTTTTTTTTGATTGAGTACATGTATTTCTTTGGTGGTACGTATATCTGAATACGTGCTGTTGCTCTGGGCGTTGAAAATGATTTTTGGGTATATTTTGACAGTTCTTATCCTTGATTTTTCTTTCGCTTTTGCTTTGGAACGAGGTAGACTGTGTAACGGGCGGTTGTAGGGCGAGCGTTATGTGTAGTAGTTTGATTGGAGTTTTGGTGACTCCCGATTTTCAGTTACCCTTGTAAGTGGGGTGACTTCATATATTCTAAGTAGCGCTTAGAATTTGGGAGGGGTTGTAACTATTCTAAGGTTCGTTTTACACGATCAAACCTTGGGATTGTGCCCCTATGACGTGTGTATGGCATTAGCGTCGAGAATTTGCGATAAAATCGTCATTTCGAGCATTTTTAGAGTGTTTTTCTCAAGCTCCAACTGTAGCTACGGGATTGGCTTGGTGCTATAATGTCTTGCATACGTTTTTATGCATTCATGGTGACATGGATCATGAATAGTTTGAACCAGACTCGTTTAGTGCGAGGTACGTTCGAGTAGTGATTTGCTACTTTTCCTGTAAATGTCGTATTGTGCGACATTGCCATGGTCAAGGTAGTCACATGTTGAAGTGTGCCTTGACCAAAAGCTAGGTGCCTTTCTTTACCCATAATCATATTTAGAAATCTTTTTGACTCACTTGCAACATCGAGATAAACGCATACTAATCTTAAACCAACGACACTTTATTATGTTCGAAGAAGTCTTTGAAAATTATTTGAAATCTTTTAAAATCCGAGTCCTACTGTGTACAACCCGAGGTGTCCTAGGTAAGTTGACTTATAGAAAGGTTCGTACAGGATTACATGAGTGAATCAAAATACTGTTACGATTTTTGGAATGCTGTCTAAGGATTTGCTGGAAGCCAGGGTGCAGGCTTCAAGATATTACTTGTGCCCGTGTGGCACATGCTTTGGGATTTTAGGGCCATCTTTTCCAGAATTGCTGGGATATAAACCGTTTTCAAATCGACTTAGATTTACTTGGTGTATGTCGGCACAAAAGGTCAAGGTATACTTAGTTCTTTCCCTAGCTCTTTCATTTCAATTTTTAGCCCCCAATTGCTATTATGTCTTCCCATTAATGATGCTTTTAGATTTCGGTTTTAGATGCCCGTGTCATATGTCTGAGTAGGGTGAGCCTTGGTTAAGTGCCAAGTCCTATTGACAATGTCTGATTTTTTTCAAAGGGGATTCCCAAGCATTTGAATTACCATGAACGGTGGCCCTGAGTTTGAAGGAACGATGGGGCGATGCCGTAGAACAATCATCTTTATTGCAAGCTTACTGCCTTTACTACTTGTTGGCGATTATGACTGTGTCTAGTGGTGAAAGAAGGTCTTTAAGTGAGTTAGTTCGCTTTAGGGAGGGTCAAGTCGAGTACTTTTAGAGGTCATGGACGCTTGCGCTAGCCCCCGTTCAATTGAGGCAAAGCGATCTTTTGAGTCTTGGCTAAGGGAGTGTGAGTGCTCCTTCTGGCAAGGGTACGTGCCCTTATTATTTTTTCGATGTGCGCTTGTTTTGGCATCTTGATAAAGTGGCTTCTTCCTTTGACTTAAATTTTTCTTTCGACTTGGATTGCAAGTAATTAAATTTCAATAAGGGGCTCTATTTTTATTCTTGTTATTCTATAGGCTTTAATATTTTTGCAAATTGGTTGGACCGAATCATGGATTGCCTACGTATCCGCCTTAAATAGATTTAATTTGGAATCAGGTCTTGCGTAGGTCTTAGCCTAGAAAATGGTTTCTTAGAATGCCGAATTCGATAAGTATGTTCTGAGGTGGAAACCTATTATTTGAAACGGTAGAATAAGTGAAGTTTATTATTATTTTAATCTGCTGCTTTGCCGTAAGCCAAAAATTTGTTTTATATTTTTTTTTTTGATTGAGTACATGTATTTCTTTGGTGGTACGTATATCTGAATACGTGCTGTTGCTCTAGGCGTTGAAAATTATTTTTGGGTATATTTTGACAGTTCTTATCCTTGATTTTTCTTTCGCTTTTGCTTTGGAACGAGGTAGACTGTGTAACGGGCGCTTGTAGGGCGAGCGTTATGTGTAGTAGTTTGATTGGAGTTTTGGTGACTACCGATTATCAGTTACCCTTGTAAGTGGGGTGACTTTATATATTCTAAGTAGCGCTTAGAATTTGGGAGGGGTTGTAACTATTCTAAGGTTCGTTTTACACGATCAAACCTTGGGATTGTGCCCCTATGACGTGTGTATAGCATTAGCGTCGAGAATTTGCGATAAAATCGTCATTTCGAGCATTTTTAGAGTGTTTTTCTCAAGCTCCAACTGTAGCTACGGGATTGGCTTGGTGCTATAATGTCTTGCATACGTTTTTATGCATTCATGCTGACATGGATCATGAATAGTTTGAACCAGACTCGTTTAGTGCGAGGTACGTTCGAGTAGTGATTTGCTACTTTTCCTGTAAATGTCGTATTGTGCGACATTGCCATGGTCAAGGTAGACACATGTTGAAGTGTGCCTTGACCAAAAGCTAGGTGCCTTTCTTTACCCATAATCATATTTAGAAATCTTTTTGACTCACTTGCAACATCGAGATAAACGCATACTTATCTTAAACCAACGACACTTTATTATGTTCGAAGAAGTCTTTGAAAATTATTTGAAATCTTTTAAAATCCGAGTCCTACTGTGTACAACCCGAGGTGTCCTAGGTAAGTTGACTTATAGAAAGGTTCGTACAGGATTACATGAGTGAATCAAAATACTGTTACGATTTTCGGAATGCTGTCTAAGGATTTGCTGGAAGCCAGGGTGCAGGCTTCAAGATATTACTTGTGCCCGTGTGGCACATGCTTTGGGATTTTAGGGCCATCTTTTCCAGAATTGCTGGGATATAAACCGTTTTCAAATCGACTTAGATTTACTTGGTGTATGTCGGCACAAAAGGTCAAGGTATACTTAGTTCTTTCCCTAGCTCTTTCATTTCAATTTTTAGCCCCCAAATGCTATTATGTCTTCCCATTTATAATGCTTTTAGATTTCGATTTTAGATGCCCGTGTCATATGTCTGAGTAGGGTGAGCCTTGGTTAAGTGCCAAGTCCTATTGACAATGTCTGATTTTTTTCAAAGGGGATTCCCAAGAATTTGAATTACCATGAACGGGTGCCCTGAGTTCGAAGGAACGATGGGGCGATGCCGTAGAACAATCATCTTTATTGCAAGCTTACTGCCTTTACTACTTGTTGGCGATTATGACTGTGTCTAGTGGTTAAAGAAGGTCTTTAAGTGAGTTAGTTCGCTTTAGGGAGGGTCAAGTCGAGTACTTTTAGAGGTCATGGACGCTTGCGCTAGCCCCCGTTCAATTGAGGCAAAGCGATCTTTTGAGTCTTGGCTAAGGGAGTGTGAGTGCTCCTTCTGGCAAAGGTACGTGCCCTTATTATTTTTTTGATGTGCGCTTGTTTTGGCATCTTGATGAATTGGATTCTTTCTTTGACTTAAATTTTTCTTTCGACTTGGATTGCAAGTAATTAAATTTCAATAAGGGGCTCTATTTTTATTCTTGTTATTCTATAAGCTTTAATATTTTTGCAAATTGGTTGGACCGAATCATGGATTGCCAAGTATCCGCCTTAAATAGATTTAATTTGGAATCAGGTCTTGCGTAGTTCTTAGCCTAGAAAATGGTTTCTTAGAATGTCGAATTCGATAAGTATGTTTTGAGGTGGAAACATATTATTTGAAACGGTAGAATAAGTGAAGTTTATTATCATTTTAATCTGCTGCTTTGCCGTAAGCCAAAAATTTGTTTTATATATTTTTTTTTTTTGATTGAGTACATGTATTTCTTTGGTGGTACGTATATCTGAATACATGCTGTACCCCCCCAAGTGTTCGTTATTGTTCCGTGTATGTGCGGATAAAATTACGAGCACTTTTGGACAAATTTTCAGCAAGCAGAGAGACGGTTTTATTATTTATTATTTCTTTGTACTTTTCATTTGTCTTCCTTTTTCATTCGTGACTCAAGACGGTTTGATAGGATAATTTGTGTTGGTCAAGCATGAGGATTACATCTGCTAGGACTCACAATTTGCAGCCTCAAGCTAGGGTCATGAGCTCACATCAACCAAGGCCAATGAGTAGCATGGGGAAGGCTCAAGGGTATATCAACAGGATGTATCCAAACAAGGTATATGGTCATTATGCTAACGGTGGTGTAATATTGGGTATGACGCACGTGTCAATGGCCGTACGTGGTTTGCAGTTGACAACAAGAACAAGAGTCGAGGTAATGGTTTCTTGGGTTATGGCAATGAGAACATGGATGGTTAAATGAGCTGAACAGGGGCCCCAGAGCGAAGGCGTTTAAGAACATAAGGATTGGAAAGGGTAGACATCGTAGAATTTTATGATTTGGATTGGTTGACTCAATTCTTTTCCTTTGCTTTACTTGTGTAAATTTCGCACTTTGGGAGGTACGGCCTAAGTACTTCATGGCTCTCTCTTTTCGCTCTCCCTTTTCTCTTTCTATTTTTTCTTTTTGCTTGGGATTTCTCCCCAACATAAATCCTTCAAATTTTTTATTTGGGCTATAAGGTAGATGGTTGTGGTCTTTGAGTCACGAGGCGAGACTGAGTGAGCCTCGTTTGGTAGGCCTATAGTGGACCTTTAACTTTTGTGGGCCAAGGGTGGACCTTTAAATTGTCTTACTTTGTAAGCGTATTTAGTCGTTTCTTAAGATGTGAAAATAGCGTAGATTCAAAATGTTGTTTTTACCTTATTGAGATTTAACGAAAGAATTACATCGAAAATAATTTTTTTTGTTTCTTTTCATACTCCAGTTTCTGGGATTTAATTGGAAGTTGTGATTTAGACTCGAGCTTTCATTAATCTTTCTGATTATAACCCGTGTATGAATACAAGGAGGTGGCCAAGACTCAAAATAATGACGTGGCGTAAGCCTATAACACTTGACCAAGCGACTCTCAGACTTAGGCTAATTGGACCATAACTTTTGTTGGTTGACACTTTAGATTTTAACCCTTGGGTGTTCATTTGTCATGCGCCATTTTGCTTAATGTTGGCAAGGTAGTTAGTTGGGGGGATCGAATTTTTATTTTTGTAAGGCTAGAATCATTAGTGCGGCTTCTCTCTTAGTGTGTATTGCTTTACCCCAATGGTAGCCTTATGGCATGCCGATTTGGGTATTTTCATGGTTTGTCATGTTGCATTCATGAAAAATCTTATAGTCCGTACTTAGGAGTATTTCAAGGAGCGAGTGGCTCGAGAGGACTATGATTGTCGTGACCCAATGTGATCATAAGCCTTGAGGCCATTAATTTTTGCTAATGGTATTGACACCTTAGGCTTACTTTGGGGGTTGTGCGACTATGGGGGAATGATTTTCAGAATGTGACTGTTTCCATTTTGCAAATACTATAATATATTCTTTTTATTGGTGAGAGAGAGTATTGAGGCCGTGGATTCTTAGCAAGGGATGACAATTACATATGGGTGCTCATTGATTTAAATGTTATGAAGGGAGACTCAATATGGTTTAACCTTTTAACTTGCAGAACGACACCAAGCATTAGGACCGATTCTATGGATAAGATAACTAAGACTTAGGATTTAGATTGTACTTTGGCATAGCCTAGTCTAGACTCGGATTTATTTATTTTTATTCGAATATTATTTTTCCTTGAAAACTTCATTTGAACATTATTTTTTGAATATTTTGCCCATGTGACATTCAAGTTTATTTCGATTAGCGTGCTCGGTTTCGAAGCCGAACATTGTCGTCATAGGAGGCCTAACAACGACACAAAGAGTTATTTTATTTTTTACAAGTCGCTTTTAGAATCGAGTGCCTTTTCATACGCCCTCGCAGCAATTATTTTTTGAAAAGTTTTTTTTTTGCTACGTATATTTTTTATGCGCGGGCACCGAGGCTGCTGTGCCTGACCAAAAGGCCAGGCAGCAACTTCAGCGCCCAGCAGTGGGCGTGAGAAATATTGGCGCCCAGCCAGGGGCGCTGAAAATGCGTCCCTGACTGGTACTCGTATTCTGTTCGCGTACATTTTTTGTAGATGCGACTTAATTTTGCGTGCTTGCCTAATAACGTCCTTTACGCGTTGTGCAGCGTTCGTGGGATTCGTTACGGGCCATCCCGAGCGTCGCTTATTTTTGTGGCGATCGTTCGGGTTTGCGGAACACGTATTTTGGTATAACTCTTTGGCCAATTGGTTTATGAATGTTTGGGCAACTTTTAAGGTCGTTGGTTTTCTAACATTGCTTGTTACACACAATCACATATTTCGCTACACATAACTAACATTATCATGAGGCAATAATAATATGTCATGTAGTTTATGATAGGCTTCTATGGGTAGTATTTGCGTCTGGCTTGGTACCGCTTCTATCGCAGATCCAACACATGCCCCCGGTCGAGGTAGTGTCTTCAACAGACGAATTTCGCCCAAGAGGACAATCACGATGTAAGCCAAGGGGGCATGCACCAATGAGAGGGACCTAATGGGCGAGCGATTAGGTTTGGGACGGGTGTACTACTAGCGAAAGTGCCGAGTGGACAACATTCGAAGCGTATGCACCCCCCGGTTGGCGATGGGTATCCTTAGTCCAAACTCCCTAAGGGAGCCAAGATTCATTATGCGGTTCTGCCCGTTCACATTAATATGCTGATTTTCAGGTCGTCCCAACTTGATGGGGAAATAAACGCGGGGTAGGATCGTTTCACTCTTCGGCTATTTTGATTACCTACAAGCACGAGTATTTCCTTCACTATCCCCAGTGGAGTCGCCACTGTGAGGGGGTCGAAAAAGCACGAGGCTAATGCGTGACCTCGTCCCTCGTGGGTGTGACGTTTCTTTTTGTCAAATCAAGTGTAATTGGATTTCCTGTGAGTTTACACCCAATTGACTAGTAATATAGGAGTCGCCATTCAGTTTTTAACGACAATGAGAAAAACTGACAAAACCCGGTTATCGTGACATAAAGGGAGTGCAATTATGTTTGACCACGACGGCCATAGGTTCCCTTGTGATCCCTGGTGTGGGGATCTCTCAACATACACCCGCAAGGTAGAGATTGAGGGTTCGGTGGACTGTAACTACCGAGAGGAGTACTCGCTCGTCGATAACTCCAGAGGCAGGATATCCTTACTAGCTCAGCATAAATAATTGAAGGGACATGCGTTAACTATTAAACTAATCTGAGTCGATTTTAACAATATGCAACATATAATGCTAGATCGATCGCGCTTATCTGATTTAGATTGTTTTAAGGGACCTAGCATGATAATCCAATTTCCCAAAAATATCATTTTTATTAGGCGTGATAGAACAATCAGATTTAATTAGTTTAACAGTTCATAAAAGGGCGAGGAAAGCAATTAAATCATGGAAAAGGGACACATTACGACGCACCCTTGAGAGGTGCGTCACGGTTCTCAGAAAACTAACCACTTTGACTTTGCTATTTCTCCTTTTATTTAACGAATCTCAAGATACGGGACAGGATACGTTCTGTTCGATTTTTGGATCGATTGCGACAGAACGGGTGATCAATTTTGCAGCGTGAGGCTTAGGCTTAGGGGTTGGAGTCAATACTCAGAATAATAATTGTGTGTTGTTCCTTTTTTAACGTCGAACTTGGGCTATATTTATAGAAAAGAGTTCGTGGAAAGATAGAATTGTAGAGCTCTAATCCACGGGGCATTAGGAAAGAACACGTCCCAGGTAATTTCAGCGCCCAGGCCTGGGCGCCGAAGATTTCGGCGCCCTGAGCCAGGCGTTGAAAATAGGATCTGGGCTGTTTTCTTAGTCAGATTCGGATTCCTAGAATCCGGAGTGTTTGAGACTTAATCGAGTCTTTAGGTGCGTATTAACCTTGTAACGGAATGCGTCTGGGCCCGTTACGAACTCTAGGCTCGTTAGGATTTTAATTAATACGTGACTCTTATTTTCGAATCATATTCGGAATAGGATTCTCTCGTAATCTCTATCTCATTTAGGATTTATGTTGGAGTGCAACACCTAATTCTGACAGGTTTCTATCTTTTATGACTTGCCACTTTCAACAACTACCCATTACGACAGTTACTATTTTTAGCAGGTTTCCATAAATAGCAGGTTTCTATAAATAGCAGGTTTCGGGTGAAATGAAAAGGGGTGATCGAGATTCGTTATTTTATAGGAGATGCGTTGTCAAGTGGAGATTTATGCTTTCATCATCGAACCTTTCCTTTCGGGAATGGGGACAAAAGTAGGTGTCTACATTTACCGTGCATGTTTTATGTCTTTATTTCTACCTCTGACTGTTTGTAATGCCTTTTAGGCGGTTAATTCTGGTGTTGAGCTGGTAAAGCTTTATATCTGCTATAAGAAACAGAATGCCTCTCTCAAGCAAGCCCAGGCAGATTGGGATAAGCAGAAAAAGAAAACAGCCGAGGACTATGCAAAGATTGCCGCTGAGCTGGAAACTGTTAAGAAGCGCAACCTGGAGCTAGAGAATGTATCCACTGAACTGGATGCTGAGAGGAAGAAGACGGAGGATCTGACTTCCTAGCTGGGGGATGTTGATACCAGGACCAGGGAAGCTAATATGAACGGTGCTAGGGATGGGGCCTTGCATTTTAGTCGATCAAAAACCTACTGCAAAGGTATCACTGACAGCCACAACGAAGGCTGGTTTGCCGCCCACCGCTGGGATGTTCACGGCATTGGTCTGACAAAAGAAGAGTGAGAGGATATTGAAGACGCTTTTCTTGTTGATAAGAAACACAAAGATCCTACTGGTTTCGAGTCTCAGATCGTCCCTGAAGAGATCATTCAGAACGCAGACCCTTCGAATCTCCCTCCTATTGAACTCGAGGAAAAGGACTATCTTGACCCCGAGCTTCTTTCTTGCAGTACCAACCAGGAAGATCAGAACAAGGATTGATGGTGCGGGCAGTCATCACCCCAGTCTTCTTGCGGCTCATCGGGCGCCGTCTGTTTTTAATGTTTAATTTTGTTATAGCTGTTTATGGCACCTTTTTGCCTTGATACAATTGATAATCTTATTGTGACCCAAACTTAATATTTTATTGGGTGAAGGCTGGTTGTGGTTTTACCCTTACCAAGTGCCGTCTTAACAGCTGACCAACTCTGTTTTGGGTGTTGGTTGTCGAATATGTTGTTTCGTGCTCTTTTCCTCTTTCTATCGTTGCTTTTGTTTTATTTATCGTTGTTGTCTTACTTTAAGGGTTAGTTTCGTATCACCCCGAGCCAGCAAGCTGATAGTAGCCTTGCTGACCTACTTTAAGGGTTTGAATCGGATTTTGCTTATACATGACCCCGAGTCGGTAAGCTCATGGTAGCCTTACTGACCTACTTTAAGGGTTAGATTCGTATCACCCCGAGTCAGCAAGCTGATAGTAGCCTTGCTGGCCTACTTTAAGGGTTTGAATCGGATTTTGTTTATACATGACCCCGAGTCAGTAAGCTCATGGTAGCCTTACTGACCTACTTTAAGGGTTAGATTCGTATCACCCCGAGTCAGCAAGCTGATAGTAGCCTTGCTGACCTACTTTAAGGGTTTGAATCAGATTTTGCTTATAATTCCTCGTTTTTCATTTCATGGGCCATAACTGGCCTGGCTCTATCGACGTTGTGATTTTCTGACTACAGATGGTGCTTCATATATAAAATTTTCTAAGGACACTGGCGTTCCAAGAGTTCTTAAGCGTTACTCCCCCCATGTCCATCAACCTGAACGCCCCTGGTACGATCTCCTCCCATATCTGGTATGGTCCTTCCCAGTTTGGGGTTAGCTTTCCTTGCACCTTGGCCTTACCAGTGGCTGCAGTTCTTCGTAACACTAGATCTCCTACCTCTAACTGTCTGTGTTTCACTCTCTTGTTGTAAGCCTTGTTGATGCGTTGCTTATATGCTGCCGATCTGATTTCTGCTCTGAGTCTAAGCTCTAGGAGGAAATCCAGCTCTTGCCTTAACAATTGGTCGTTTTTATCTCCTCATAGTGTTGGATCCTGAATGTGGGTAAACCCATTTCTGCTGGGATTACTGCCTCTGATCCAAAGCATAGACGAAAAGGGCTTTCTCCTGTTGCCTCCTTGGTGGTGGTTCTATTTCCCCAAAGTACTTCTGGAACTATGTCAGCCCAACCAGCCTTGTATTCATCCAGCTTTTTTCTCATTGCTGACAGTATCTGCTTGTTGGTCGTCTCGGCTTGTCCGTTGCTTTGAGGATGACAAACGGAAGAGTAGGCGAATTTCACATTGTACAAGCCCAAAAAACTCTGTACCGGCGAGCAGTCGAACTGTACCCCATGGCCCGTGGTCCATGACGATTGCTGTTGGTAAACCGAACCTTGTGATTATGTTTTTCCATATGAACTTCTTAACCTGGGTTTCTGTTATCTTCGCCACTGGCTCTGCCTCTATCCACTTAGTAAAGTAGTCTACTGCCACAATCAAGAATTTTCTTCCACCTGTCGCAGTGGTGAACGACCCCAAGATATCCATTCCCCACTAGGCGAAAGGTATTGGGTTCAGAATTGGCATAACGTCATTAGCCAGACGATTTATGACCCCCGAGAACATCTGTCACTTTTCGCATTTTTTGACATATTCTTGCGCATCTGCTAACATCGTTGGCCAGTAGTACCCCTGGCGCTGGCATATTAGTGCAAGGGTTTTTCCTCCTAGATGATTCGCACAGGTTCCCTCATGTATTTCTTCTATCAGCCACGCAGACTCGTATGCCGATATGCATCTCATTAACGGTAAGCTGAAAGCCCGTTTGTAGAGTTGTCCTCTGATAATCACAAACCAGCATGAGTTTCTCACCACTTTCTTTGCTTCCATCTTTTCTGCTGGCAATGATCCGTCTCTCTTATATGCCCACATTGTGTCATACCATTCGGGGTTATTCGTTATCACCATGATTTCCTTACCAACGGCATCCGTACTCCTTCAATGCATGACCTCGACCATTACGAATTTTGTCAAAGCACTCGAGCTGGCAAGTTTTGACAGAGATTCTGCCAATACATTCTCTGATCGGGGTACTAGTTTTATTTTCAAACTTTCTAGCCGTGCTACTGACTTCTTTAACTTCTCGGCGTACCTTTTCATGGATTCCTCTTTTGTTTCATACTCTCCTAAGAACTGATTAGCTACTAACTGCGAGTCGGTTGTCAGAATAATCTTATGGGCCCCGGCTGTCACGCAAATCTGTATGCCCGAGATTGCGGCCTCGTATTCTACCTCGTTGTTTGATGCGTGGAAAGAGAATTTTATGGCGTACTCAAACGTATCTCCTTTCGGCGAGGTTATTATGACACCGGCTCCTGATCCTAGCTTGGTAACAGAGCCATCCACTGCTACTTCCCATTTCCCTTCTTCCACCTCTTCCTCATGGTAGGACGTTTCAACTATAAAGTCCGATAGAGCTTGTGCGTTGATGGCAGTACGAGGCCGATATTCCATGTGGAATTTTGATAGGTCAATTCCCCACTTTAAGAGCCTACCCGACGTGTCCATTTTCTACATGGCTTTTTCTTGTGGGAAGTTTGTGAGGACTTCAATTCCATGTGCGTCAAAATACGCCCTTAGTTTTCTGGCTGCGGTTAATACTGCCAGTCTCAACTTCTCTATCAACGGGTACCGCTTCTCTGCTGACTGTAAGATGTGGCTAACAAAGTAAACCGGAATCTGGGTTTTGTTCTTTTCTACATTCAACACGGCTGCTATCTCCTTCTTCTGGTCTTGCTATCGTAGGAAAGATTTGCAGGTGCCGTTTTACAGCCTCAAACGCCGTTTTCTCTGTCTCGCCCCATTTTAATTTCTGGTTTTGCTTTAGTACGTTGAAGAAAGGCAACGATTTGTCTGCTCATTTGCTAATGAACCGTGTCAAGGCGGCCATTCTCCTTGTCAACCTTTGCACATATTTTATGCAGTTTGGCTCCGGCATCTCATGATTGCTTCTACCTTATCTGGATTAGCATCAATTCTTCTCTCGCTTACCAGGAAGCCTAAAAACTTCTCTGGCCGGACTCCGAATACACACTTCTTCGTATTCAATTTCATCCTGAACTTTCTCAAAGTTTCGAATGTTTCTCTCAGATCGTCGACGTGGTCATTGGCTAACCTGCTTTTCACTATGGAGTCATCAACATATACTTCTATGTTTCTCCCTTTCTGGGAGGCAAACACTATGTCTACCAGCTTCTGATAAGTCGCTCCCCCGTTTTTGAGCCCAAATGGCATAGCCTTATAACTGTAGACCCCTGTGTCCGTAATGAAAGCAGCTTTCTTCCTGTCAGCTTTATGCAGACTAATCTGATGATATCCTGACAAGGCATCCAAAAAACTCAACAAACCATGCCCGCTGTAGGGTTTACCAACATGGCTATTCGTGGAAGTGGGTAGCAATCTTAAGGACAAGCCCTGTTTAAATTGGTAAAATCTACGCACATTCTCCAACTTCCATTGGGCTTCTTCACCATGACCACGTTGGCCAGCCACTCGGGGTAATCGCAAGCTTCTATAAATCCTGCTTCCAGCAGCTTTTTCACTTTTCTTTTATGGCCAGGTTTTTTTCATTGGAGAAATTACGCTTCTTTTGCTTAACCGACCTAATTGCTTTGTCAACATTCAGACGATGCACGATAACGTTAAGGTTGATGCCTGGCATTTCATCCGCCGAGAAGGCGAATACATCCGCGTGTTCTCGCAGTAAGCTGATCAGGTTAACCTGCAGATCTATTTCCATACCAGCTCCTATTCTCACTATTCTTTCAGGGACCCCTTCTACCAATTCTATCTCTCGTGTTTCTCCGTCGGCTGCCGGTCTTGGAATTTTGGTCGGCCTTTCGTCATTCCATGCTGAGGTCCCCTCTCTGCCTTTTAGCTGGCATGTTCGTTTCTCTGGCCATGTTTGCTTCCGACACCATTCTCCCCGGTGTTTTCAATGCAGTTAGATAACATGACATGGCAGCTTCTTGGCTACCATGTACCCTTTCGGTTCTTTCCAGGTTCAAAAGGTATACCATTGTGAGGTGATAAGTCGACACCACTGCCTGCGCATCATGGATGAAGGGCCGACCTATGATTACATTGTATGCTACTGGTACTTTGATCACTAAGAAATCCACCATTAAATCCCTTGCTGACACTCCTCTTCCCACTTGTACTGGTAGGCGAATGCTACTCTCGGGATAGATAGTAGCCCCCGAGAATCCGATGACAGGATAATTCACTCTAGACAACTCGTGATAGCCGATATTCAACTGGGTGAACGCTTCCCAGAATATAATGTTCGCAGATTTTCCCTCATCAATCAAGCATCTCTTGACTGGGAAGTTTGCTATCTCCAGCTCTAGTACCAACGGATCGTCATAGGGGTAGATGATGCCCCTGCAGTCTTCCAAGGTAAAGGATACGATCGGTAAACTGGGCGGCTCCGGCCATTTTCTTGTACTGTGATAGTTTATCAGGTGTCGGT
Source organism: Spinacia oleracea (assembly GCF_020520425.1). Classification (NCBI taxonomy): domain Eukaryota; kingdom Viridiplantae; phylum Streptophyta; class Magnoliopsida; order Caryophyllales; family Amaranthaceae; genus Spinacia; species Spinacia oleracea. The sequence continues at coordinate 13,152,606 of NC_079488.1, read as the reverse complement.
GCTCCTCCTGACTTCTCACGGCCCCACTGATCGTACCCCCATGTATTGGTCCGTCCGAGCTGACCCATACCGTGGGTCTTTTTCCCCTATCACCCCCTTCTCTACTTGATTCTGGTTGCGGTCGGGTCTCCGGTCGAACTGGTGGTGCTTGTTCGATTCTACTAGCTGGTTGGGAGTATCCCGACTGAGTAGGTACATAAGGAGCGTGATGGTGCGAGTTCTGTTGCCTCCCATCAACACCATTATTATCCTGACGGGCTTTGTATTGGGACAGGTATCCCTTTCTTACTAGCTCCTCGATGTTATATCTCAACTCTTTACAATGTTCTGTATAATGACCGTGGTCGTTATGAAAAGCACAAAAGTTCTTCGCGTTACCTGGAGCATCTAAAGGTAGCGGCTTTCTCCAAGCTGCTGACTTATTCACTACATAGATGGTCTCTCTAGCCGTATTGAGCGGGGTGTAAACCTAATATGCTCCTATCGGCTGTCTGGCCTGAAAACCTCCCCTAGATTGGTAACTCTCCTTCCCGCTGTTATCCTTTCTGAAATTCTGGTGTTGCGAAGGAATCTGGTCTTTTCTTGTTGGTTGCACTATCTGACCTCCCTTGGCAGGGTGTGATATCAGCATTAGTTCATCACTCATGATATACTCGTTGGCTTTCTTCAAAGCTTCCCCAAAACTGGTTAATGATTTCGTTCTCAGGTATTTTTTGAACTCACAGTCTTGCATTCCTCTTAACAGAGCCAAAATTGCTATCTCCTGCTGCAGATCTAGTATAGTAATGGACCCGTTGTTAAAGCGGGTCAAGTATTCTCTCAGAGGCTCCTTTGGCCTTTGTGATATCGACATTAGTTCCCCGGAAGTTTTCTTTCTCTCCACCTTACTGATAAAACGTCTCACAAAATCTTCGTGTATCTGCCTGAAGCTGAATATCGACCCTGCCGGCAACTTCTTATACCAATCTGCCGCCACCCCTGATAAGGTGGTTTAGAACACTTTGCACCACATGACATCTGAGTCTGAGTATAACATCATATGCTGTTCGAATGCGATGGAATGGTTTTCAGGATCTGTGGTTCCGTTGTACTTGCATGTCGGCATTTTCACTTTTTCCATGGGCTGTTCCAGGATGCCCCTACATAAGGGGGAGTCTTTAGGATGGATGGTGCGTCTCATCGGCTCTGGATAAGGCTTGTATCTCTCGTATATGCACGATGTACTCTTCATGATAGGGCGTGGGTTCCCTACCAACCGGGATAGACCCTTCCCGCTCGGATGTCGATTCACGATGTCTGGTGGATCTTTCCCTATGCCTGGAGTTGTGCCTCCTTCTCCTGACAGTAGGTTCGCTGCGGACTAATATCGGTTCGGGTTGCACATGCAACACTATTTCCTGCTCCAAGGTTTCATAAAGATTTCGAATGGGCATCTGGCTTGGCTGGGAGCCGGTAACAACGACCTGATTTCCTTCCTTTCTCCCGGAGGACAAGTCAGCCATCGCTTTCATGACTGCCGAAGCCGTCAGGAGTTGTTGCGGTGTAAACCTTTGGGACAGTGACGAGAGGCTACTTTGGATAGGTGGGGGGGGGGGGGATGGAGAATTCTGCGCTCTTTCTTCCAGAGATGTCTCATCTTCTATGACAACATCGTTTGGATTCTCGAAGCCTGGGGGGATGCTTATCTTGGATTTGAGTGTTTGCGGGATAGGGCTGGCTAATGGTATGGCTTGGCCGATTTGACGGGTGGATTTGTTGTTTTTGTGACAGGAGTGGCTACTGCTGATTGGGAAAGGCTGACATTCTTTTTAGGTTTTTTGTTGCTGGTTGCAGGGGTATCCATAATGGCTGTTTTCATAAAGCCTGGAAGTCCCCTCCTTCTAGCGCCAATTGTTCCGGTACTGGTTAGGAACAGTTGGAGAGGTCTGGCTGGTAGAGTGACTCCGACTCTGTGATGAGATCCTGCACAAGTGACAATGGTAAAACTAGCCTCGGAGGTGATTCGAGGATCCCCCCTCCGATGCTAAAGTCAGATAATTATGAAATATATGTTTTTGGGTCGAGTCAAATGATTGGGATTGCGTACCTTTTACAATAAATGCGGTCCATATATATAGGAACGGGTCGGTTGTACGGATTATTTGGGCCCTACCTTGGAGATAGCGACTCGTTGACTTCTTATAGACAGACGACTTGTTGCTGCTATCGGCCACAAGACAACATTGGTAAGGAAAAAGCAAGGCCGGTAGCGGCTTTTTCTCTTATCTATCTCATACGGGTGAAGATGCTATCTGCTTACTGGTAGCACACCCGTACAGTAATTATAAAAAAGAATAGAGCATGTACAATATCCACTTCTTTCCTAAATATGTGTTGGCTTTAGCTAAAAACATGTCTAGAAAGATGGGAAGTTAGAGTGTTTCAAAGTGAAATTCAAGAAGAATAATATTTCCAATAGAATTCCAAAATTATGATGTAAAAAGGTTTATGAAGGTTTCTTTGGGTGTGTGTTGTTAGAACGGGGGGTTCGAGTTTTCAGATAAATACTGATGTGAATGCTAAGAGGAATTCATTTGAAGAGCCTATCACGTTGTTACTTAACCCGGTGGAGTTTGACTTTGATAAAAGACATGCTTGGGTATCAAAGATTACTTGAACGACATTCAAGGATGGGGTGGACGATACTCCTACCTAAGTTGCTTGGGCAGCAAGCAACATCAAGACCTAGATCCGAACCTAGGCTAGGAAACGACTCCTTTAGTCTTTCCTAATATATCTTAAATTCACTTTCTATAATTTTTGCCCCAAGGTTTTTGGAACCTAATCCGGTTTGGTTTTACTTGTTTGGGCTTAGAATTTATTATTCTGTCTTAAATTCGAATCCTTCTAGAATTAGTTTCCATATCTAAGTCTTATAACTATGTCTATATAAACGGTGTTAGTAGTATATTATTTCACAATCAATACAATTCATAATTTTATTCTACAGTTGTATGTTTATTACGTGAGTATTATTGGTGAGTGCTTACTGGATTGTTTGCGTTCTTTAAGGCCCCAATTTATCTTATTTTTGGATTGATATAAGAGGTTTGAATTCAAAGAGTGTTTCTGGATTGATTCGATTGTTTGAAATATTGGTTTGTCGTAATTGGCTTATTGGTACGATTACTTTAATCCTCAAGTTTTTGACCAAGATCATACCTTTATTCAAGACTAGTAAATGTCCCCCCAATCCTCAATTTCTACTCCACTGGATGTATTTTGAGATATTCCCACACCAGGAATCATAAGGGAACCTAAGGCCGTTGTGGTCAAATACGTTGATCCTGGGTATCACAAGCTTGTACTCACGTATCAAAATAACCGAGTTTTGTCAGTTTTGTAAAACTAAATGGCGACTCCATAAACTAGTAAAAAGAGATTAATTGCCCACATTTAGTCTGATTTTACTTAATTTTCTTGCCACACATCCGCGAGGGAAGAAGTAAGAAAAGATCCTAAACCCGTCTTTTTCGACCCCCCCCACAACATATTATCGCAGTTATTAGTTTTATGCAAAGTTGTTTTTTATTGGTAGTTGTCGTGTCTTTTGTTAGACCTGTTTGCTAGTTGTGTTGAGATAATCTGCTTGTTAAACAAGCTATTTGCATGTTAAATAAGTCTGCATCACCTGTCATACAATGGGATCAGCTCATTGATGATAACATCAACCGAGTAAAAAAGAACATATTTTCTTGGTTTTTATCGTGCTTGATTTTGGAGACAAATATTCATAATTTTTTTTGGTGGGCATCCACGCGCTACAGCGCGCGGTCCGATCCTAGTCATTAAAGGTTGACTTTTGTCTTTTAAAAGGGTTGAACATTATAAGGGTAACTTCGTCAAGGCGCTATTCTTAAGAGAATTTGAATTTTTTTAAGAAGGTTTACAAGGTTATTGTTGGCATTATGAGAATTATTAAAGGGAGCTTTTGACTTTTAAAAGGGTTGAAGATTACTGGATTTCTTTTACAAACCTTATTAACAAGGGTGTAGGATCCACATCAAATACGATGGGTTTATGAGCATGACTGAAGGGCTGCAAGTGATGGCGTTTGTTTGGGTTTGCGATGGCAAGTATTTGTTTCTCCGGTCAGAGTGGGTAGACGTAGACTCTTAGTCGGGGTTGTGGGTTTTCTAAGAAGTGGTTTGGGTGGATTTTCTCTCCCCTTTAGTCCACACCCATTCTTAGATGGACTTGGTCCACATTAAATTTAGTGTGGACCATGTCTTAAAATAAAGTCAACAACTTGTTCATAATTTATTTTGGCATTTTATTAGGATTATTATGAAAAAAAATATCAAATTAGTGTTGTTGATACATGTTGTGCTTGAATAATGCGATTTTAAGTCACAATTCGCTTTAAAAACAGAGGGTTACTATGCTTCAAAAAATGGTTATTATATCTAAGAATTTTGGTGATTAATTTATTATAGTTACTATATGAACAATAAAGGTCACTATGAGTGTAAAAAGGGTGCTAGAGTTTTAGTGTTGATTTTGGGTCCACACTGGTATTAGTATGGACTAGGTCCACACAAGAATAATCTTTAGTCCAAACATTTGGATGTTACTAAATATTTTATGTTCTTACAACCGTTTAACTTTGGCACTATTTATATGTTCACTTTTACTAATCAATTGACGTAGACATGAGTGGTTAAGCCGAGCGCCTCTTACTTCTTAACTAAGGTCTCGTGTTCGAGCCTTGGGTATGTAAAAAACCTCAATTGGGACGGATGCTGCCTATCGATGTACTCATGCAAACTCCCGCAGGAGAGTAATCTCCTCGTAGTAGAACCAAATATATATATATATATATATATATATATATATATATATATATATATATATATATATATATATATATATATATATATATATATATATTATAAAAAAAATTAACTTTTACCATATTTTTCATATTAATATATAAAAATTAAATATTACCCCCCCGTCCTTTAATATTCTCCCTGCTTTGACCGATACATGGTTTTAGGCAATTTTATTGACTTACTAATTTATTAGGTGGTACTCCCTTTGTTCCAAAATGTTCTTTAGGTTTGTTTTTTTACGCGATTTAATGACTTATTAATGTGCATTTAGATTCCTCTATTATTTTTATTTAAACAAGGAACATTACGTTTATTTATAGTGTATTCACTTTTATCAAAAATTTGACATTGGCAAAATGTAAAATTTTAATGCCCTAATGAAAAAGTGCGTGAAATTAAATACCCCAATGAATTTAATTGGTTAAAATAATCCTTGACACAATTTTTTACAGAATATTAAAACATTTATGTGATAATATAAAAGGAAATGTAAAAAACGTTTTGGGACACCCGAAATGGAATACGTAAAGAATTTTTTTAATGTTTTTTTTTAGAAAATATGAATATATATGGGCTCATGGTTAAGTGAGAAATATTATATAATATTAGTAATGTAGGAACTATGACTAATAAGAACAATAATTAGAACAAGCTTATCTGTAACAATGTCGTGGCGTGACACCAATCACTGCCCTAAAGTCGAATTTGCCCCGCTAAGTACACGCGGACTCGTAGCAACCGATCCCCAGGGATACACGACTCCAATCCTTCGGTGTACGACGAAAAACTAGATTGAGAACACCCTTAAGCAATGCCCAGAACAATGGTGGTTTTGTGTTTTCATTTCGGAGAAGAGGAAGAGATTATTTTTCTATGTGTCTTTTTCTGGAAGGGAAGGTAGTGTTTTATTGCCAAAACGGTTCAGCTAAAAACGGAAGCACAATCAATTAGTCCTTGATTGATTCCGTAACTGAAGCAATAAATCAGAATAATATCTTTGACGGAAATCAAATCGTCAAAGAAATCAATTAACGGTTACGTCAATCTTGCAAAGATTACATGACCAAAAATAATAACGGTTAAGAAAAAGGTGCCCACCCACACTCGCGAACGCGCCGCGACATTCGCCCGAGCCCGGCCCGGCCCGGCGCGCGCGCGCGTGTGTGGTTACTAGACCCACCTCTCTAATCTTCTAACAAATCATTAAAGGGTAGTGGGATATTTAAATAAGGAAGCATGTGGGTTTTTTTTTATCAATGTGGGACAATTGAGTTTTCCTTCTTTTGAAGCATCCCTTTTGGAGGAACACACTCCAACAAGTAAGAGCATGTCCAATGGTTGTAGGTAGGTACTTGCTTGCAATTTGCAAAAGTTTCAAGATATTAGCTTAAGCAGTAGAGTGATTTTAAAAAATTAGCTTGGGCAAGCTAATTTTTTAGGAAAACGTGGTCCAATAGGAACTTAAGTAACAATTAAGATAAAAATAAAATAAAATGATTAATTATAAAAATGGATTCATTGAAGAGACTCTTGTTTGGATGGAGGAATGCCCCACGATTGTAGCCCCGATTGTCTTCAAGGACAAAGCTTTGGTTGAATGAAAGGCCTATCGATATCTAATTTTTTTTACAAAAGTGGACTCATTGAAATAGCAAACTATTTTAGTAAGTCAGCTCACTATTCGATACAAAATAGATATAAAGTTAATTAGCTTAAAATTTTAGGTGGCATGACAAATTAATTTGACAATTAGCTTATCATAGGAGATGCTCCAAGTATGTTCACTAGTGGAAAAACAGTCATTTGCGTCGGTCATTTAACCCCATTTGCGTCGCACATTAGTGCGACGCAACTGGCTGCGACGCTAATGAATAAAGTCTTTTGCGCCGCACATTTGGGCGACACAAATAAGAGTCATTTGCGTCGCAGGTTAGCTAAACTGCGACGCAAATGACATTTTTTTTAACATGCTGAAAAGTCATTTGCGTCGCAGATTAGCTAACCTGCTACGCAAATGACATTATTTTTAACATACTGAAAAGTCATTTGCGTCACAGTTTAGGTAACCTACGATGCAAATGACTTTTAAGCATGTTAAAAAAAAAGGTCATTTGCGTCGCAGTTTAGCTAACCTGCGACGCAAATGACTTTTCAGCAAGTTTTTTAGAAGGTCATTTACGTCGTAGGTTAGCTAAACTGCGACGCAAATGGCATTTTTTTTCTTCTTTTTTTGTATTTTTTTATTTAGCAGCCTCATATTTCATGTAGCTCGATCACATTGGACTATATATACAGCCATACAGGGTATAAAACTATAGTGGAATAGTTGAAATTTTAGGAAGAGTCTCCTTTGTAATATGAAATTATATGTATTAATTTTGAAAACTTGATCTTTAGGTAAATAATAAACTAATTGTACCTGTGTCGCAATCCAATTCAATTTAGTTCCTTTAGATTTTCCACTTTGTGCCTTGTAACTCCGAAAAGCACTACACGTTTGATAAAAGGGGACTTATAATTATATATTTTATTATATTTTATATTGTGTAAATTTTCATCAGAACTGAACTGCACAGAACGAACTGATATGTGCAGAACTGACCTAAACTTCACAGAACATAATTGATCGTGCAAAATAGGACTAACTGTGCAGATCAGTTATGTTCTGTGCAGTTCTGTTCTGCACATATCAGAACTGATTTATGCAGAACTGAACTGAACTGCACATATCAGTCCTGTTCTGCACAGATCAGTCCTGTTCTGCACAGATCATTCCTGTTCTGCACAGATCAGTTATGTTCTATGCAGATAGAACAGAACTGAACTGCACAAAACAGAACTCAGTTCAGTTCTGAACTGTGCAGTTCAGTCATGTTCTGCACAAGTTATGTTCTGTGAAGTTCAATTCTGATTTGTGCTCAAATTTAACCCCTTACGTGTTCAATTGGTTCTTAATCATCAACTTATTTCTCTTCTTCTACATAGAATCAAATATGTAGACCTGAGATTTAGCCAAGCAAAGAACTAAAAGAATGTAGTGATTCCTACATACAAACAATAACATATGTCGTTAGAATAAAATAAAATATTAACAACAATCAATATAATTAAAAATGAAATTCAAATTTTCGTACTTTTCGTAGTATGGACATAAGATGAATGACTTAGAACTGAGTGTTTCCATGGATTTCGACATGTATAATAGAATACGAGTTATGTCACTATACAACATGGTTTCCGAGATCATCTCCGGGCACATGAATCCAAAAGCATTTGCGAGTTTATCATCTTCATCACACAACTCATATAAAGCCCTACATAGCTTAGTAACGTTAAGACAATAATTAAAAAAATAAAAAATTAAGAAAAGAAAAATTAATTTAGGTAACTCACAACATCAAAAATTGCAATATCAATATATTGAGCCATGCTCCCGAGAGATGTTGATTGATGTCTTCAACGACGATAGTAATTTCACGGCCGTTTTCAAAATTGAATGCCATTTTAGTACCTTGCAACTTAATATCCTCCCCTTCTTTTAATTTAGAAATCACAGTTTTCATAAAATTGCACTTCAATCCCAAAGTTTGCAAGGTAAATTTGGGAAGAAAATATTTGTTTGGTTTAGTGTTGGACCCTTTTGTCTCTCGTCCACTTCCCACCATTACCTCTTTCACTTTAGGCCCTTTCCTTGTAGCCTCTTTCCCTTTAGGCTATTTGCTTGTAGCCCCTTTCTCATTAGGCTCTTTTCTTGTAGGCTCGTTTACCTGAGTTATGAATTCCAAATAACAATATACATATTAGTGAACATACGTGTATGATATAATATTTTTGAGTCAGCTTTGAATGCATAATGATATGTTACCTCAGCATTCACAAGCGAAACCAAATTCTTTGGCCACTGAGTGAAAGTACCATGAGTTTGTCCAAGTGTCTTTATATATTGAGAATGCACGGGACTTAAGCTTCTTTATACGCGGGCTCAAATCCATCAACGCTCACCTTCACGTTATCGGGATTGAGGTTCTTATGGTGATCAAGAGTCAACTCCGGATGTATAGTACCAAAGGCAACAAAGACTTTCTCGAAGTTTATGAACAAGTATAGCCAGCATGAGGTAGGTTCCTTATTTGAAAGAAACAACATGTTAGAAAAGTTCAATACAATTAACTTAAAACTAATTATTTGAAAAAAACAACTCATCATATATACCTGAATATTTGCAAATGGATCAACACCCCCAGATTAACAACTACTAGGAACTCGAACATCCTCCGTCATATGACTTGGTATTGAGAGACCCAGTTCTTTAGAGAATGTGATAAATTTCTCCTTAACCATGACATCCATCAGTGAGTTCATCTCTTGTATTGTCTCATCTCTAACCCTTAAGGTTACTCTTGCTTCCATTTCCATGAGATCTACATTTTCAATTTGTCGATAACTACGCCGCTCTTCGGTCCCCACTACCAAATGTAAGTGGTCTCCTAGTGTGAGTCTTACTAAGTGCACGAGTTAAAGCATCATCAAACCAATAAGGAACAAATTTCCCTTCCTCTTCTTTCTGTTTCCATTCATCCTACATGAAACCAAAGTGTTAGAGAAAATTAACACTTCTGCAAAGAACTGATCTGCACATAACAGAACCAATCTATGCAGTTCAGTTTTGTTCTGCACAGATCAGTCCAGAACTGTGAGGAACAGAACTTGGAATTCTGCGCAGAATAAAACTGAACTGCACAGATTAAAGCTGATCTTTGGGAGAACAGGACTGATCTGTGCAGTTCTGTAGACACCTAATTTGTGTCTCCCCTCTGGAATGATGACGATACCATTATCCTTATTAGGCGGTTGGAGCAACTCCGTGCGGAAATCCCAATTGCTAAGAGCATGTCCAAAATCCAAGAGCCAAAATCCAATCCCCGAGGCCGTTGCCATTCCGGAACTCGGTACAAAATGCAATTTTCAAAAATTCAATTTCAAAATCCAAGTACAATCTCACCTAATGGACCATTCCATTGGTTTTACAAGGCCTTTTCCAATCAAAATGACATTAAGCAATCCAAATCCGGGCGTCGACCCACAAAATCGAGCATGCCGGGCTTCGTCCCGTAAAACCGAAATTCAAAAACCCGAAACGGCTTGTTTTTAGACGCAAATCAAGTCTTATTCCCAAGAAAACACTACGTGCCAAACTTCGTACAGAGGTACATCAATACAAGACAAAGCAAGGACGGAGCCCGCGTCCTTGTTTTGGCAGCATCTACGCCACGTCAGCAGCGCCTGGCGCTGGTGCTGCGCTGGACGCTGGCGTTGGCTGGCGTTTAGTAGCAAATCCTCCTATAAATACCCTTAATTATAAGCACTAAGGGAGGAAAAATGGAAACATAACGTCGTAATACAAAAATTGCCCCTCAAATAAAAAAATCCAAAAATCCTCCAAAAATCTCATACAACATTTCAAGTTCTAATCAATTGGGGGCTCTAAAAGGAATTCTTGCCTAAGCCTAAATAGGTAATTCTGAATCCCACCATATTCAATCATGTTTCCTTGATTTTCCTATTTCAAAAATGATTAGTAAGTTTAATCTTAAAAATGCCACTTACAACAATCATACATTTCTTCAAAATCCAAACTTTTCAAAATACAAAAATGCAAACTTTCAAGATTCAAGGATGTTCAATGTTGTTTGTAATCACTTCTTTGAACTATAATCATTTTCAAAATGTGGAGTAATCAAATATGATGCCTTTCTGACTTTTAAAGGTTTAGTCTTTAAGATTCAAGACTCCATTTTTCAATATACAAGTTCAAGTTTTCAAATTTCAAGATCCAACAATGTTTAGGGTTGCTCATGACTACTTCCCTAAACTAGGATCATTTCGAAGTAAGAGCTCATCAAAGATCTAACCTTTTCAACATTAAAAAGCCTGATCTTTGAGATTCAAGTCTCTTAAGTTCAATATTTCAAGTTTCAAGTTCAATATTTCAAGTTCAAATTCAATATTTCAAGTTCAAGTTCAATATTTCAAAGTTCAACATTTCAAGTTTCAAACTTTTCAAGCTCAAGTTCTATATGCAAAATCTAGGATACTTTGGGTGAACAATCCATCCTAAGTTGACATTTTTTTTAGCTTTGACTCCGTGTCGGACGCACTTATTTTTAAGTAGTCGTTTGGCGTTCGGACCTCATATGCTTAAATTCTATTTCAATATTGCAATTTCTATTCCGCAATTTCAATTATGCACCTTTCAATTACGCACCTTTTCGATTCCGCACCTTTCAATTCCGCAATTTCAATTCCGCACCTTTCAATTCCGCAACTTCAATTCCGCATTTCAATTCCGCACTTTCAATTTCGCAACTTTACTTGCCTAGTCCTTCCAGGCAATGTGGACCTACTCCCTAGTCCATTTCTAGGGGGTCTTGTACTTTACTAATTCCGCACTTATTTTCAATTGTGATGTTGCTTTACTTTTTTATCGCTTTCACCACCTCACATGCTAAATTCAACAAAATACAAGGTTACACCACGCTTAACAAAGATAATTTCTTGGACAAACCGATCTTAGGTTCCCTTAAATTAACTTTAAAGCAAAGTGACCACCATACCAAGTAGAAATTCTATTTGTTCTAAATTCAAACCCACATAGTCTAAACTAGGGTATTTTCGAAAATGTTGTGTCGCGCACTTGAATTATTTCTAAAGCTCGCGGAATAAGCATCTCGTTCCCTTGCCCGGATCTCACCCATTCGTTTCGAAGATTCAAAGCCTTATCCTAATAGAGTCATTTTTTGTCTTTCCAAACGAGACTGTAAACAATGTTTGGTGGCGACTCCTGCAAAGTACAAAAATACAAAGGTTTCCAAAAAAAAGAACCGCTCCGTAGGAAGAAATAAAACCGTCCTACAATTCTGGCGACTCCATTGGGGATTTCCTGATTTCAACTTTGAAAATACGAGCAGACTTTGAGCATCAAGCCACTGATCTGCTTAAGTACTGGATGCCAGCACTGGCGCCAGGCGTAGCCACCTACGCCAAACGCCACAGCCTGCATCCAGAACAGTGACTCACAGTGGCTTGTTGCCCACTTTTGCTCGAGTTTTCAAGTGGGAGTCAGTCTATTTCTGTATTTTGAAGGACGCTCCCAAACCTTGAGAACGAATGTCGAAAAATGAGATTTTCAAATACAATATTCAAGTGTGATTTCAATTTTCAATTTCTAGGCATTTCATGCATTTTTCGAAAACCATATTTGTGCAAAACGAATTTCAACCTTGCCCACACGGATGTGTTCTACATCCGGGCTAGCCCCGGGGGCAACGAAATGGTGACTCTCCATACGGTTCACGACCAAAGTGTGTGACCATTTCCGCGCCTACCGAAACTTTGCATTTGTTTGACATTCCCGATGTCAATTATGGAGGTCGTCTGCCGACACACACGTCCCTTAGGTGGATGTGCAAGTTGTCGCCGGAACCGCATCTTAGTCGAGTACCTTTTGACACCAAAAGCTGACCACTTGCATCATACAAAACTTAGACCGACCTTAGGTTGAGAACTTTGCATGTCGCATTCATATCCATGATTAGTGTGACAACGTGCTATTTGTGCATTGTGTGGGCGTCTTTGCACGCGTGAATGGTAACCTCGAGTTCTAGCTTGCCAAAACCAATTAGCCTCCAACTAGGAAACCAACCCCCTAGAAGCATCATTCAAGCCTCATGCATCTAAAATCGCCGATTTAAGGTCTTTTAGGAGTGTCACTCCGTTTGATTCAAAACCCTTAAACACGCCTCACGCACAAATGCCAAATTTCAAATTCAATGCAACGACGTCATAATGCCGGATTTTCTAGTCCAAATTTCGAGTTTCAAAATCAAAATTCAAATCCAACGGCGTCATAATGCCGGATTTTCTAGTCCAAATTTCGAGTTTCAATTTCAAAATTCAAATCCAACGGCGTCATAATGCCTGATTTTCTAGTCCAAATTCCGAGTTTCAATTTCAAAATTCAAATCCAACGACGTCATAATGCAGGATTTTCTAGTCCAAATTCCGAGTTTCAATTTCAAAATTCAAATCCAACGGCGTCATAATGCCGGATTTTCTAGTCCAAATTTCGAGTTTCAATTTCAAAATTCAAATCCAACGGCGTCATAATGCCGGATTTTCTAGTCCAAATTTCCAGTTTCAAATTCAAATTCAAATCCAACGGCGTCATAATGCCGGATTTTCTAGTCCAAATTTCAAATTCCAAATTTAAACTCAATCCAACGGCGTCATAATGCCGGATTTTCTAGTCCAAATTTCAAATTTCAAATTCAAACTCAATCCAACGGCGTCGTAACACCGGATTTTCTAGTCAAATTTTCAAATTCGAATTCAATCCAACGGCGTCACGCCGGATTTTCTAGTTCAAGCATCCAATTTCAAAAAATTCAATTCTAGTCCAAGTATTCAAGGGTTCAATTCCATCCATCAAAACCTCGAGTTCAAATTACCAATTTCAAGTTCGAAACCTCAAGTTCAAATGTTCGAATTCATGCCGTCGTAATGCCGACTTCTCCATTCCATATTCCAAACCTCAAGTTCAAAATTCCTATATTCAATCTTTCAAATCTCAAGTCCCATATTCGAAACTTTCCAATCCATGATGGCGTAATGCCGGATTTTCCTCATTCAATTTCAAATTCAAAATTTCATGATCAAACACTTCAAAATTCCAAGTCCACGGCGGCATGATGCCGGACTTTCCAAATTTCAAATCCAATTCCAAATGCATGATGGCGCGATGCCGGAATATTCAAATTCAAACATCTCATGTTCTATACAAAAGTTCTTCTTTCCCATTTCAATGTTCAAACTTCGAATCAAATTCAAACTTCAAACTAATCTTCAAGCTACAAAAAGTCCTTGCCTTCCGTTGCTCACAAATACAATTCGAAAATATTTCCAATGGGTTGAAAATCCCTTGAAATAGTACAAACTCAAATTCTACAATGGGTTGAAAATCCCCTGAAATAATACAAACCACAAAAGTCAAAACATTTCCAATGGGTTGAAAATCCCTTGAAATAGTACTAATTCAAATTCCTATTCGATGGGTTGAAGCTCCCCTGAAATAATACAAATTCGATCCCTCAAAACATTTCCATTGGGTTGAAAATCCCCTGAAATAGTACAAATCCAATTTCCTCATTCTATGATGGGTTGAAAATCCCTTGAAATAATACAATTTCAAATTCGAATGGGTTGAAATCTCCTTAAAATACTTCAACGGGTTGAAATCCCCCTAAAATACTTCGAAATTCAACGGGTTGAAACTCCCCAAAAATAATACAAGTTCAAAATTCTATTTGGGTTGAAATTCCCCTAAAATACTCCAAGATCCAATGGGTTGAAACTCCCCTAAAATATTGACGGGTTGAAATTCCCTTGAAACAATACAAAATCAATTCCCTTTCAATCGGGTTGAAACTCCCTCGAAATAATACAATGTCTAATCTCCTAAAATATTTTCCACGGGTTGAAAGTCCCTTGAAGCAATACAAGTCCAATTTTCAAATTCCAATGGGTTGAAATGGTCCAAGTCCCAATAAGTCAAAATCTTCCTTCCAAGTTCTAGTACAAGGAGAAAGCCTCCACAAAAGAATGAAGCTCCTTTCAAATATTTCCAACGGGTTGCAAATCCCGAATACAAATACAAAATCCAAAGCCCCGAATCTTCAGAGTGGCACTTAGAGTCAAGTCTAGGTCTCATTCTTTGCATGCATATCATATCATGTGTCGGGAAGTTCAAGCTCTAAATCATGTCATGTGTCATAAATAGGAGTCCAAAGATCCTGTGGGTTCGCCGAAGAGGGGAAAGGTTGAAGAGAACTCCATCATCCCTAGCCTAACTCATAGCCGGTATCGAGCAAGAAGTCAGCTCACCTTCTACAAATCAAGCTTCAAGTCCCTTTCAAGAATCAGTCCAAATGTCTGCCCCCGATCAACTCACCCAACTCATAGCCGCTGTCGCCAGCCTCAGCACCAATGTGGAGAGCATAAGCAACCGACCGGGTATTGTTGAACAGGCCGCACCCACCGATGACTTAACCAAGAAGATCGAGAATCTGGTCAATAAGGTCACCAATCAAGAGAACTACTTCGATACCTCAATGGAGGACAACTTCAAGGGAAAGGCAAACTTACCAGACAAATTCTCTGCCAATGACATTCCAAAATTCAAGTCGACTGACAATCCCAAGTATCACCTCAAGAACTTCAGAGCAACGATGGCCATTAAGGGGGTCGAACTCGAGCTATACCCTGTGGTATTCCCTATGTCTCTGGAACCTGTCTGCCAGAAATGGTATTACTCACTCAAGGAGCATCAAACCGGTACATGGGAAGCGGTCGCTCGAGCATTCATGGAGCAGTATCAGCCCAATATTCAACTTCAAACTACTCTAAGGGAGCTAGAGGTTCTCAGGCAAGGGCCTCAGGAGAGTTTCACTAATTACCTCAACCGATGGAGAGAAATGGCGTCCCAAATGGTGACTCGACCCTCCGAGAGAGAATTGGTCAAGATCTTTATTGCCGGACTTCTGTCAAAATACAATACTCACATGAAGTACCTAGGCTTGGAAAGCTTCAAGAGAACATATGACATTGGGGTCGATATAGAGGATGACCTGATGAAAGCCCCAATAGCCCCGGCTCCACAGGCTGAAAAGTGGAAGGGTAAGAAAACTGAAGCAACACACAAGGTCCACGAGGTCAACGCTCTAGAAGCTCCTCAAGGCCCGAAGCCGAACAACTTCAAGAATAGCACCAACCAGCGCAACTTGCAAGGCAGACCACAAAGGGTCTTTACTAATCTCGGAATGTCTTACAGCGAAGCATTTGATTGACTGGTCGAAAAGCAAGTCATCACCCCAATCGGTCCTACACCCGATCCTCCAGTCGACAAGAGATTCAAGAGCTGGGACCCTGCAGCACACTGCAAATACCATCAAGGGAAGGGTCATGACATCGAAGATTGCTACAAGCTTAAGCATTTGATCTAGAACATGGTTGACAACAAAACCTTGCCCCTACCTCCAGGAGCCAAACAAACTCCCTCAGTGCAAGCCATCTCTTATGATTGTGAAGACGAAGAAGAGGATTTTCCATGCAACCTAATCTCTATAATGTACAAACAAGGTTACGAGCTAATGGTTCCAAGCTTCTGCCATCTCCTTCCAAGTTCTCAAAACTAGGTGATCCCCGAACCTAGGGTAACCACCTACATTCAAGAAAACATCTGTCCCCTCGCCACCCTGAAGGCTTTGGGCTTCTCTGATTGCGATCTCATGCTAACTGCCCAGCAGACCGTAACTCCAAGGTGTCACATACAAAGTCCTGTGAGTCCTCGATTTGGTCTTTTCCTTCGACACCTACTACAACAGTGCTGAATTTCTAGTCATCGATGTGCCTGCCAACTTCGATCTACTATTTAGAGAGCCTTGGTTCGAGGAGATATTGGACGGCCCTGCCTGCCTCATCCTCAAAGGCTCGAGCTTCCGTGGCACTTCCATCAAGAAAAATTCGGCTTTACGCCAGGAAAAAGATGAGTGCATCCAAGAATACTACCACAAGTGGGCAATCTCTGCTCGTAAAATCAAGCCTGAGCTGCCAGAGGGAAAAATGGTGAGAATATTCCTCTTAAGGCTCAATACCTCATGCAAAGGCTGCTTCGCCGCATTTCCCTATAGCACGTGGGACCAAGTCTGGAATCAAGTCTTGCAGATCTGTGCATGTAGCCCCGTCTACGATGATGATGATGATAGCGTGGACGTTTGGGAATACCCCGAGAATTATCTTTACGATTAATGTCTTTGTTCAAGTCCAGAGTCTGTCTTTCAATTTTTGAGTCTAGTAATAAGTGTAAGAGTCTAGGGCTAGAGTCTTGCATCAATCAAGAGCCTCTAAAGGCCGAGCTTCAAGTCAAAATTGTCGATGTAATGATTGCTGATTTCAATAACACTTCAATTTCCTCTTACTCTTCAAGTCCAAATTCAAAACACACTTCTAATCCAAACAACTTTGCTTCACAAGAAACTGACCTTGAAATACTAAAAGTTATTGAAAATCATGAAAACAGGACGCCCATAATTGAGGAAATAGAAAATGTTAACCTTTCTAACAACAGTGATTCAAAACTAGTTTAGATTGGCTTAACTCTATCTCAAGCAGAGCGGGATGATCTTATAAAGCTACTTTCAGAGTACATAGACGTCTTCGCATGGTCCTATCATGATATGCCAGGGGATGATCCAAGCATCGGTCAGCATACAATTCCCCTCATTCCAGGTTCAGAACCCATCAAGCAGAAACTCCGTCGCATGAAACCGGACGTTTCCCTCAAAATTCAAGAAGAGGTCTCTAAGCAGCTAGAGGCCGGGTTTATTCGAGAAGCCAAATATCCGGAATGGATTGCAAATGTCATCCCAGTTCCAAAGAAAGACGGCAAAGTACGAATGTGTGTGGATTACAGAGATCTTAACAGGGCCAGCCCTAAAACGGCTTTCCATTGCCTAACATCGACATCCTAGTCGACAACACCGCAAATCATGCGTTACTCTCTTTTATGGACGGGTATGCAGGCTACAATCAGATTCCCATGGAAGAGGAAGACATGGAGATAACAACCTTCATCACTCAGTGGGGTACATATTGCTATACAGTCATGCCGTTCGGACTAAAGAACGCGGGGGCAACCTATCAAAGAAAAGCCACAACTATCATGAGCGATATGATTTATAGGGAGATTGAAGTATATGTCGACGACATGATCGTCAAGTCCAAAGAGCGACATGAGCATACCTCAGTACTCCGAAAGTTCTTCGACAGGCTTAGGCAATACAATATGAGGCTCAATCCTCAAAAGTGTGCGTTCGGGGTGACGTCAGGCATGTTACTCGGATATGTCATCAGCTCTCGTGGCATCGAGGTTGATCCTTCAAAAATCAAGTCCATTCAAGAGATGAAGCCGCCAACGAATGAATAGGAGATTCGGGGGTTTCTCGGTAAACTGCAATACATCGGTAGATTCATTTCAAAGCTCACTATGACCTGTGAACCGGTATTTCGAAAGCTTCGCAAAAGCGAACCCAAGGTCTGGGACGAGGATTACCAGCATGCACTCAACACTATCAAAAACTATTTTTCCAATCCACCAGTACTAAAGCCAGCCATGCCAGGGATTCCCCTCAGGCTTTATGTTACGACAACAGAGTCAGCGGTTGGGGCCATGCTCGCCCAGGAGATTGAAGGCAAAGAGAACGCCGTATACTACGTTAGTAAAAAGTTAATCGAGTACGAGACCAGATACACTCAGCTCAAGAAACTCAGCATCGCCTTGGTTTGTGCCACAAAGAAACTATGACACTACATGCTCTCCTATACAAGGCATGTAATCAGCAAAGCAGATCCTCTCAAGTACTTGTTCGAAAAATCAGCTCTCAACGGACGATTATCCAGATGGTTGGTCATGGTAAGCTAGCAGAATTCGATTTCAAATACACCCCGCAAAAGTCTATCAAAGGTTCAGCAGTCTCAGACTTCCAAGCCGACTGCCCTGTCGAGGCAGAAGAGGAGGATTATGACTTACCCGACGAGCAAATCTTAATGACCAGTGATGACAGTTGGTCGATGCACTTTGACGGTGCTTCAAATCAGAACGGATGTGGAGTTGGAGTAATTCTAGTAGCCCCGGACGACACCCACATTCCGATATCAGCAAAACTGCAATTCAACGTCACAAACAATGCGGCAGAATATGAAGCATGCATTATGGGCATGGAAGCCGCCTTAGCATTGGGTGTCCAGAAACTTCGAGTCTATGGGGATTCCTCCCTAATCATCAATCAAATTTTCGGCAAATGGAAAGTAAGGAGCGAGAGCTTGGCTCCATACCAATCCTATCTTGAGAAGCTATCTGAGCAGGTAGAAGAGCTTCGCTATACATACCTCCCGAGAGAGGAGAATCAATTTGCCGATGCACTGGCAAAGTTGGACTCAATGATCAACATTCCAAACGGCAAGGCGGAAATGCCACTTACAATTGAAACACGTCAAGAAGCAGCATATGTCTATGCTATTGACAACATCGAGCCTAACAGAGAGGAACCTTGGTTTACAGACATTCAAAGGTATCTGCAAAATTCTGAATATCCCCCGCACTTTTCAAACAAGAGCCAGAGGGCTTTACGACTACAATCAGCCAATTTCGTCATGGAATGCGGCGTTCTATACAAGAGGTCCCCCAGCGGCGATGTGTTGACAAAGACAAAGCTCAAACAGTCATGGATACCGTACATGCCGGAGTCTGTGGCACCCACATGAATGGGAATATGTTGGCCCTCAAAGTCATCAGGGCTCGATATTACTAGACTACCCGAAGATCTATTCACCTAGTACAAAATTCAACATCACCGTTCTTCGCCTTATTGCCCGCAAACTAATGGGGCAGTCGAAGCAGCCAACAAGAATGTCAAGACCATCATCATGAAAATGACAACCAATTACAAAGACTGGTCCCAGAAGCTGCACTTCGCATTGTGGGGGTATCGAACTTCAATTCGCACTTCAACTGGTGCAACCCCATTCTCATTGGTCTATGGAATGGAGGCAGTACAACCTATCAAGCTGGAGATACCTTCTCTAAGAATAGTTCACGAAAGACAAATCCCAGAAGCTGCATGGGTACAAGCAAGATATGACGAGCTAATCATGCTCGATGAGCGTCGACTTCAAGCTGGCTCACCATGTACAAGTCTATCAGCGCCGAGTGGCCAGACATTTCAACAAAAAGGTCAGAACCCGAAACATCAAGGAAGGCAAGCTTGTCCTGAAAGCCCTTCGCAAGAGCATCATGGACCCAAGGGGAAATTTCAAACCCAACTGGGCAGGCCCATACATTGTCAAGAAAATCTTCTCCGGGGGAGCAGTGGAGTTAACAGATGTCGACGGAACAGAATTCCGATCCCTCACAAACCTCGATCAACTCAAGAAGTTCTATGTCTAAGTTCTATGTTCAAGTTCAAAATCCAATTCAAAAAAGTCTTGTAAGGGTTAGAACTACGTCCAGCCTGATTCCTTAACGGGACACGTAGGCAACCTCATCCTGAGGCCCGACCACTTTAATACAAAAAAATTCAAAATTTCCTCAATTAAGGGCATCCTAAAAATCAAACTCAAAATTCAAAATTTAATTCTTGTTGTCTTTATTCCAAATGTGCCAATTCAAAACAAAGCATATTCAAGCGGAATTTAACACAATAACTCTTTATTTGGCTCTAAGGCCTTCAAAGCTAATTCGAATACAAGGTTAGGATCAAGTGAAGCAAAGTTCAAAAGCCTTTTCACTCCCTAAAATACATTTTCTAAACACACCTTCCAAACACATTCTTCAAACATAATTCCTTTTAATACAACTTCAAACACGTCTAGCCTACAAAGATCTAGGGTCGGGCGACTATGCTCTTGAGTCCTGGCACCTTGAGTACTATCCCCTGGCTCTTCCTGCAATCAATCATCAACCTTCCCCTTGCCCAAGCGGCGGGAGAAGGAACTTGCTAGGCTTCCAAGATGGGAGGATGACGAACCTCTTTTGGACTCAGATCGGTCAACCACTGGATGGGCCTCACTCACACCTTCCTCATAATCAGTTGATGCAGGGCGTCTAGCTCTAGAACCTCGGACTCTAGCTGGTCCGGAGAAAGAAATGTCCCTCTGGCTTGGGCCATTCATCCATACAACATAACCCGCAGACAGAGTAATTGGCTCAGGTTGGTATTGAATACTCAAGAATGGTTTGGCGACCCAATACCGCCTCCAAACTTCAAGTCGATTTGCATTCAGCGCAACAGGTTTCGGATTCTCTTCAACACAGTCCGGGATTTCCTGTTTCAAGCCATACTGTCTCATCACTCTAGCAGGCGAGTAGAAGCGGTAGAACCTGGGGCATGTCTCATAGCAGCAATTCCCCACCAAGAAACTACCCACCTTATACAAGATTCAATCCCAGAGAGTGTGCATCGCCACTCATCCAATGAAAGCCGGCCGTACACCATGCGCCGCACAATGAACCCTTTTCTATTATAGTTCTCCATGTTCTCCGGTGGTGCCACCAGCATGAGCCTCTCCATAAGCCAGACCTTGGGGAATATAAAAGAAAAGCATTTCAAAATTCAAAATTCAATACAAGTACAAATTCAATATACAAGAAAGCTCCAGATCCTTACTTGGAGTAATACCGGACTTCCCGACGGCAAAGAGGAGGGGTCCGATTTCAACATATCAAGGCCCATCAATGTTTCGCCAATCACGAGCGGCATTGGGTCCCAACCACTGGCAAACTGCTCTACAATCTCTATTAGGGAGGCATCACCATTGCCAAACCCCTGTTTCGAAAGAGGAATCGAGCAAAGATACAAAAACTCAAGGCCCTCAAGCGGAAAGCCTTGGGGACATCAAGCCCAGCAAAATAGGTGACAAGGAGGGACAAATCCACCCCTCTACCATATACAACAGCACTCAAAAGTGGGGGCTTTAAGCCCAAATATCTTTCAAAACCCAAGAAAAAGTGTTCTTCAACACTAGGTATGCATGGCTTCGGCATAATGGGCCACCCCAATATGGCACTAAACTCTTCAGGGAGGGGACATACCTCATTATTTCCAAAGCGTAAGACATGATGTTTCGAATCCCAAGCCTCCAAAGCAGCAAGAATGAAGTGCACATCAAGCTTTACAAACCGGAAGGAGGCGAGCACTCCAAGATGCATGCCATCGAGCTCCCTTTTCTCCATCTTGCCTAACGAACCAAGCCAAGAGTTCAAGGCATTTTCAAAAGACAGGGCCATTTTCTTTCTTTTCGTGAGGAAGCAGTATACAAGGCAGAGCAGGGAAGGATTGATGCAAAGAATGATCCGAAACACTCCCTATTTATACAAGAATCGGCTCTCATCACAGCACACTGACGCCAGGCGCCGAGACCTGCGCCAAGCGCAGGGGCCTGCAACAAAGGACGAGGCCACCGTCCCCTTTATGATTACGAGTACGCACTCTTTAGTGCTTCGGACATCAGAGTACAACCTCAATTATTCAAGATTCCAAAGCCGCAAGCCGCGCAATTTCAAGCAATTCGAGTCAGCACTTCAGACCGATTTTGGGTCAATTTGTTCAAAATTCAAGCATTCTAGTCCTAGATCGGCCAAGTACAAAAAACCATCAAAAATTCCAAGCCATACAAAAATCCAACCATACAAATCCATACAAATCAAATACAACCTATACAAAATCAACCTAGGCAAGTTAGAACTCGCTACCATGCAGGGTCAGTCCGAGTCATCACCAGCCGTAATGTCAACCACAGGCTCCTTGCCTCTGTTCCGCCTCCTAAGGCGCTCCAGATCTCGATCAGGCTCTGTCCCAGGGGTACTAGGCTCCTGCTCCGAGATACGAAGAGTAACGGGAGAAGGATAAACTCCCTGCTGAGGGGAAGGGTACTGATAAGGCAGCTGCATCGCCATGAACTGGTGCGGTGCCCCAAACATCTGGGCCTGACGCATCCTCTCCATCTTCAGCCAGCAAGCCCAAGCATCCACACCCCAAGGCTGAGGACCGCTCCTTCCGAAGTAGTAACTAGAAGGAGGAACAAAAGGCCTCGAACTGCTCGCACCCCCAAAGGAATGCCTGGTGGGATCAGCATATACAAAAGGGGCAGCTCCCCTATCAGCATCGGAATGTCTCTGATAAGTACCAGCACCGGACCCCTGTCCCAGGTCCAAGCTCGGTCCTTCCTGCCCCAAAGACGTCTCCACCTAGGGCTCCCTATCAACAGAACCTCTGCGGCCTCGACGGCGCTCCTATACAAAATACAAATTCAAGAATCATACATCCAAGTTCGAATTTCCAGAGTACAAAACCTCACAGTCAATGAAAGCACCTCTCTGTCTCGGGCAGAAAGCTTCTGGGTCAGCTTGGCAAAATTCCTCTTCAAAGAATCAATTAGAAGCATCCAGCGACGTACTCTCACCCGAGGCACCTGCATACGAAACTCAAGATCAATTTCCAGACACAAGATTACAATCAAATTCAAGAAAATACAACAGTACTTACAGCTGCATAATGCTCCGGTACAGCATCATACGACCTCCGATGCGGAGGAGAAGCTATAGGGACGGTCACCTCCACCTGCTCTCCATCCGAGTTCTCATAGCGGATGACCCTATCAGCATAGGGAATGTCCTCGGGGTCGACCTCCTCCTCCTACAAACATTCATACAATGATACAAGAATTCAAGAATACAAGATACAAAATTTAAAAGCTCACCGGCAGTACGAAGCGTACTGGTGAAGCAATCCTCTTCAAGAAGTCCTCATAGCGACCCCTCCTATCTACAAAGTTCCTCCAGGGGAGACAAACAACATCACCCCTAACACTCAAATAGAGTCGGGCGAGTTCCTCGTCGGGCGCCAACATGGACTCTGGTGGGTCCTTAGGGACAAGTCTCTCCCCCGTGTTGCGCTGAAGGGACACTCGCTCCTGCAGATACCACATGTTGCGATACACCCCCGGGAGCAAGACCCGCCGCCCGGACAAGAAGTGGGCACGAGCAGCCGAGGCAGGTACAGGCGGGTCAGCAAAAGGACGCCAAATCACCTACAGAGAAGACAACTCAGGCAACTATACAAGTGCAAATAAAAAAAATAAAACAGTACAAAAGGTTTACCTCATCAGCAGGTAGAACTCTCCAAGCTCTGCGGGAGGCCGCCAAAGGCACCCTCCTACGCACCGCTCCTATCCAAGAGGCAGCATACGGGTAAGCCGCATCCCGAGTACGAACCCGCGCCGAAGTCGGGAAGTGCTCGTACATCCAAATCTTTCAAAAAGCAAACAAAGCATCAATCAAGTTCAAGACACAAACATACAAGTATAAAATACAAGATACAAAGTACAAGGAGTCTCAAATACCTCCAGCACACTCCACAAGGCAGTAATATTGGGCTCACTCTCCGGCGCAGTTCGGGAGGCCCACTTCATCTCGTACAAGAGGTGGCTATATGCCAGACCACCCCAGTTGTAGCTCGAAACGGCCCTCAAATCCTGCAAAGCCGTTAGGAAGCTAATATGCACCTGACTGTTCCTACTCGGGGCGATCACTCTACTCATCAAAGCCAAGAGGAAGAGCCTAACCCTCTGCTATGCAGATACACCCACGCTACGGATCGCGGCCATGATCACAGTCACAGAAGCGTGGGTGTCATCGTCCGCCAAGTCAAAAACAGGGCCGAGCAAGTCCCTGGCGACGGTCGAGCGCCATATCAGCTCCGAATCAAAATTCACGTTCCTCTCAGAAAAAGGAAGACCCGTGATCATCGCAAACTCAAAAGGGGTGATGGTAATCTCCCCCCATGCCATATGAAAAGTGTTGGTGGTATCCCACCACCGCTCCAGCAAAGCCTGTAACCGGGGTTTGATGCCCGTCTTCCTCGGAGTATCTCCCATGGCACGCCAGAAGTCAACTAGGCCCGTCTGCAGCCAGATCTCCATAGCCTCCGCGTCAGCCTATACAGCCGGGAAAACCTTGTGAAGGTCCGCCAAGGACTAATAGGTGCGCAACGGATCTCCATCAACCTATAGATAAGACGGTCAGTTCAAAACCTATACAAGTTCAAAAGATAAAACACATTACAAGACTCACCAAACCAGCGCGAGGCCGCTGAGTCAAGTGAAACTCCGGTCCGAACACTGATCTAAGGGACTCCAGCCAGTGCCGACGAAGGCGGGTACTCTCCGAGGAACCATACCCCCCCTCCAGCACGTTTATGGCAGCCGCTTCATCGTCCGAAGCATCCTCCTCAGCAGCTCGAACCACCCAACACTCGGCGAGCTTCCTCTGAGTATGACGAGGAATACTAAATCAAGCAGAGTACACAATGTCAAGAGTCTAAACTGGGGGCTATCCCTTACTAGCCCGCACAAAAATCAAAGATTCAGAGGCTATCCTATACTAGCCTGTACAAAGTCAAAAATTCCAAAATCCCTAGTGGCAGTACAAATTCAGCCAGGGACCTCCACACCAACGCCTAGGCTATTCATGCCGAAGCATGAATACAAGTTCTACACCAACGCCTAGGCTATTCATGCCGAAGTAGGAATACAAGTTCTACACCAACGCCTAGGCTATCCATGCCGAAACAGGAATACAAGTTCTACACCAACGCCTAGGCTATCCATGCCGAAGCAGGAATACGAGTTCTATACCAACGCCTAGGCTATCTATGCCGAAGCAGGTACACAAGTTTAAGAAAAATTTCAAAATTCAAAAATTCAAATCTACAAGTTCCAACAGTTCTAATTCAAATGGCTATCAAACAATTTTCTACAAGATTCAAGAAGCCTAGTATCATACAAGTATCATTCCAAGTACAAGAAAGATTAAAGCTATATGCAATCCTAGAGATAATTTCATAAGCAAAACATGAAATAAATACATGGACAAGGCAAGAACAAGACCAAGGGGAGAGATTATTCGACCTTTGATAGAAAATGAAGCAAGAGAATGCAAGAGAGTGTTCTTCAAAATGGCACGACAAGGGGTACTTTTATAGCACAACCCCGCGCCAAACGCGGATCTCAGCGCCCGGCGCTGCCTGCTGCATGCGCAGGAATCTTCAACGCGCGGTCTCCCGTGCTGATTGCATGTCATTTGCTGCTACGGTTTTCTGCACCAGGCATCAAACGTAAAATCATGCTATCCTCCGAAAACACGGGTATATACCCGTATCTCAAAGCACAAACAGATGAGCATTTCAAGAATACAAAGTCCAAAAAATACAAAGACTGAGGCGTTCGACTCCCAACGGACCCAAGCTCCAGGAAAGTCGGCCGAAATTTCAAAATCAAGATAGCCAATAAAAAGCTCTTATCCCCAGTGAAGCGCATCCCCAACGGATCAATTCCGGGTATTCAAAATTCAAGATTCAAAAAATTCAAGTTTCTAAATTTTCGATGCCAAGCTCCGTCCTAGACCAAAGACGGAAGAGCAGCACAAGTACAAATCGGAGTCGTCATAACCGAACGGAGGTAGACTCTATCCTTTTTGTAACGCCTGTCTTGTGCAGGTACCGGCGTTCAAAGAATGGTCTTGATTGCAGAACATCTTGATCATTCTCCGCCCCTTTCGAAATAATTTGACTTGCGCTTTCCTAACCGAACGCTCAGTCAAAGTGGGGGCTTCTGTATACACCTAATTTGTGTCTCCACTCTGGGATGATGACGATACCATTATCCTTATTAGGCGATTGGAGAAACTCCGTGCGGAAATCCCAATTTCTAAGAACATGTCCAAAATCCAATCCCCGAGGCCGTTCCCATTCCGGAACTCGGTACAAAATGCAATTTTCAAAAATTCAATTTCAAAATCCAAGTACAATCTCACCTAATGGACCATTCCATTGGTTTTACAAGGCCTTTTCCAATCAAAATGACATTAAGCAATCCAAATCCGGGCGCCGACCCACAAAATCGAGCATGCCGGGCTTCGTCCCGTAAAACCGAAATTCAAAAACCCGAAACGGCTTGTTTTTGGACGCAAATCAAGTCTTAATCCCCAAGAAAATACTACGTGCCAAACTTCGTAGAAATCGTACGAAGGTACATCAGTACAAGATAAAGCAAGGACGGACCCCGCGTCCTTGTTTTGGCAGCATCTGCGCCACTTCAGCAGTGCCTGGCGCTGGTGTTGCGCTGGACGCTGGCGTTGGCTGGCGTTTAGCAGCAAATCCTCCTATAAATACCCTTAATTCTAAGCATTAAGGGAGGAAAAATGGAAACATAATGTCGTAATACAAAAATTTCCCCTCAAATACACAATCCAAAAATCCTCCAAAAATCTCATACAACATTTCAAGTTCTAAACAATTGGGGGCTTGTTAGGGGGAAAAATACCCTCTTGGTGACGTAGGCACACGTGGCAAGCATTGCATACATGGCTGCCAACAAGGCGCAAGGTGGCATTATTCGAACGGCATTCCCAACTGCTGGGCTCAAAACGGACGTTACAAACCTTTGATGAAGCCGACCTTCATTACGTATTTATTATCTAATTATGGGCAATTATTCCATAAACGTTACATTCTTATTGTGAATGCCTATAAAATGGCTTAGTCTTGTCTATTTTACATACATGATTTCCGAGTAAAAAACCAACAATTATCCTACGCTATTACATCTTGCTCTCACCATTTTCAATTATCTAGCTCGATCGATTGTTAGCACCTTCATCAAGGCAAGTTCGTCTCTAAGTCGAATTTGCCCAAAACAATTTGGCGCCCACCGTGGGGCTGACAATCAAAAGCAGCTCGATAATACCATTCCAATCACCATGGCTGGAAATGCTAGCTCATCCGACGATATCACTCGTCGCTTCGAAGCCATGGAGCAGCGCATCAACATCCTCCAAAAGGAGAACGAAGCGTTGCACTCTCAAGTGAGGTCCACTGCCTTCATCGCCACCGGATCTAGGTTCCAGTACCGACGGGACACCTCCGGGTTAAACCGCCGCTTGGATCTTAACGCCGCTCCAGATCACCCCCTCCATGTACCCTTTGGCGAACCTGGGGGTCCTGTTCTCCAGCAGATCCGCGAATTCGATCCATGACCGAATCAACCCCGTTCTAACCCGAGTTGGCTTCCCCCGCCTCCAACTCAACCATCTTCTCAGGTACATCGGCAACAGTTGTCACCTCGACGGCTATCCGGGTAACCCCACCTCGGGTCGGCATGACGACATCCACCATGGTGACGGCCCCCGCCTCCGCTCCGGTGTCTCGTCCGTTGCCTCCCCCAACGGTGACCATGTCAATGCCCCTGCCTGTTACGCTTCCGACGCAAGGACCAACGCCAGCGATTCAAATGCCATGGGATCAACTCCTCTCTCAGCAAGTCGTCCAACCTGTTGTCAACCTGGTCACCTCGGCGCCAGGGGCACCTCCCCAGTTGATGACGGTCCCTTTAGCCAGTTAGGCGCCGCAAGCAGCATTTCCCAATGCCAATGCCCAAATGCGCCCCGACTCTTCTCGAAACTATTCTCCATACACTCCTCTTAACAGGTCAGTCGCTCCGGTTAGTCATGGTTTCGTAACTCCTTTCCCTTATGTTGCAGGTACCCACGCTACTCAAGGAACGCCCCCTTACATGCAACAAGTGGTGCCGTAGTTCACTCCTCACCAACCTCGTGGCGTATACCCGCAGAGTACCTACTATCAACATCTCCAAGCCAGCCTTCCCGAAACGTTTAGCCCCCTCGTTCCAGTGCTCAACAGCATCTGTGAGAACACCAATCACCAACTCCAACAAATAATGACCATGATAAACAAAATTCCTGGTGTACCAACACCAATCAAAGAAGCCAGCCTAGACAGTTATGCCGACTCACCATATGCTGATCCCATTGATGCAATAGACATCCCGAAACGATTTAGCCCACCCAACATGCCCATGTACGACGGGACGACCGACCCAAGAGAACATATCTTGACCTACAAGCAGCGGATGATGACCATTCCAGTCCCCAAGCACATGAGAGAAGCCAGCCTTTGCAAAGGGTTCGGTTCGACATTGGTTAAGCCCGCCTTGAAATGGTCGACTAGCCTTCCGAATAGATGCATTACCTCTTTTGCTCACCTCGACAACATGTTCAACCAACAGTTCGCCAGCAGCAGATGTCTAGAGAAGCAGACAAGCGACTTATACCGAGTAATCCAACGTCCTGACGAACCCCTGAAGGATTATATAACCCGGTTCATCATGGAGAAGGTGACTGTTCCTGAATGTGATGTTCCGATAGCCATCGAGGCGTTCAGACAGGGATTATATGGCCAAACCGACCTCTGGAGGGATTTAATCAAATACCCCTGCAAGACGTTCGAAGATGCTCAAGCCAAAGCAATGGCCCAAGTTAGGTTGGAAGAAACTCTCCATTCTCGGAAAGGGGGCAATGATTATTCAAAGACGCAAAGACGGTTGCCCTACCCCAAGAGGACCAACGACCGCCCTGCTCCTTATTCCCGACCTCAACATGTAGCAGTGGTGGAGGAAGACGACGACTCCGACTGGAAGAGCAGCCCAGACCTGCCTCCAAAAATTAACGAATATTCTTTCTGTGTTGACACTGTAGGGCTGATGAACCACCTCTCGAAGATGGGGAAAGCAGTGCAATGGTCGTCGAAGTCCAGCAAACCCGAGTCGAAGAAATATCCCTCTAAATGGTGTGATTTCCATGCCGACATCGGTCACACAACTAACGACTGCGTGGCGTTGAGAAGAGAAGTAGCCTACCTGCTGAAAAATGGTTACCTCAAGGACGTCATGTCAGATAAAGCTCGTGGTGTTGTCAACAAAGACAATTCTAACTCTCCATCTCGACCTCCTCCACCTCCCCCTCATACTAAAACTGTAAATTTCATTGCTAGAGGTTCTGACATTTGTGGTTTAACTTATTCTGCAGCGAAGAGACACGCCCGAGAAAACGAGATAGATAGACTAGTCCGAGCTGTAGCTGCCAAATACCTAACCCTTATATCTTTTGATGAATCTGATGCAGGGGACATCTCGGACAAACATCACGACGGCTTGGTGATATCTATTCCTGTTGGAAACTGCATGATCAAACGAGTCCTTGTCGACAATGGCAGCTCAACTAACGTGATGATGCTCGACGCCCTCATAGAGATGGGGCTCAACCCAGACACAGACGTCATCAAAAAATCCACCGTGCTGATAGGATTCAGTGGCGAAGCAAAAACCACCTTCGGAGAAGTTACCCTACCCGTTTACGCACAAGGGATCAACCAACAGGTAAAGTTCTGTGTTATTGATTTCCCTTCATCTTACAACATTATTTTGGGCAGGCCCTGGATCCACGACATGAAGGCCATCCCTTCGACATATCACCAAACCATCAAGTTCCCGACTCGGTGGGGGGTTCAAGAAATCGAAGGAGACCAGCAAGAGTCCAAAGAATGCTATAAGGCGGCCCTAAAGCCATCGGCCACAAATAAATCCTCATTATAGCAATTACAGTCCAACTCCGAACCAGCGAGCTACGAAGAACCTAAATCTGAACAACTCGACGAGATCATCTTGGATCCTGCGAAACCAGAACAGGTCGTCTTTATTGGATGCGATGTACCCGACGACATCAGGTCGGAGCTTGTTGCATTTCTTAAAGCCAACGCTGATTGCTTCGCATGGTCACATGAAGATATGCCAGGCATCAGCCCAGACGTCATCTCTCACAAACTCAGTGTCGACCCCCGACATAAGCCCGTCAAGCAAAAGCGGCGGAAGTTCGCTCCAGAACGCAACCAAATTATCAACGATGAAGTTCAGCAACTACTAGATACAGGAAAGATCAGGGAGGTGAAATACCCAGACTGGTTGGCCAATGTCGTCGTGGTCAGGAAGAAAAATGGGAAATGGCGAGTGTGCATAGATTTCACCGACATCAACAAAGCATGCCCTAAAGATTCTTTTCCCTTACCCCAGATCGACGCCATGGTTGACGCTACTGCGGGACACGAGATGCTCACATTCATGGACGCGTTCAGTGGCTACAACCAGATTTTCATCACGGAGCGGGGAACTTATTGTTACAAGGTCATGCCGTTCGGATTAAGGAACGCAGGCGCCACCTATCAGCGCCTAGTCAACAAAATGTTCAGAAAACAGCTGGGCGACACAATGGAAGTCTACATCGACGACATGCTTTTGAAATCCAAGAAAGCCTCGGATCACATCACGCATCTTCAGCAAGCCTTCGACGTGTTGCGAGAGTACAACATGAAACTCAACCCCACCAAATGTTCGTTCGGAGTCTCTTCCGGAAAATTCCTAGGTTACATGGTTACTCAAAGAGGCATCGAAGCTAGTCCTGATCAGATCCGCGCAATCATCAACTTACAATCACCTCGAAACCAGAAGGACGTACAAAAATTAGCAGGCAGAGGGGCTGCCCTCAACCGCTTCATCTCCAGGTCGTCCGACAAGTGCAAATTGTTCTACGACATCCTCAGGAAGAATGAGAAGTTCCGTTACTACATCAACTCAAGAAATACCTGTCAAACCCCCCCGTTATTGTCCAAACCAAAAAACAATGAAGTGCTACAAGTATACCTCGCAGTTACAGAGTCGACCATCAGTGCAGTGTTAGTACGGGAAGAAGACGGAAAGCAGCTACCTGTTTATTATGTCAGTAAGTCTTTAATTAGCGCCGAAACAAGGTACTCTCATCTCGAAAAACTTGTCCTTGCTTTAGTCGTTGCTTCTGTTAAATTGCGTCCTTATTTCGAATGTCATCCTATCACTGTTAGAACTAACTATCCCATGAAGTCAATCATGAGGAAACCCGAGTTGTCTGGCAGGATGTCCAAATGGGCTATACAATTAGGTTGTTACGATATCCGGTACGAACCTCGCACAGCCATCAAGTCGCAAGCCCTGGTTGATTTTGTGGCTGACTTCAGCCCGAGACTCCAACACGAAGTCGATCACGAAGTCAACACACTGGCCAACAATGGATCCTCGTCTACATGGACCCTACATACTGACGGCTCCTCCAACATACGGGGGACAGGCCTCGGCATCGTGCTAAAGTCGCCACAAGGGGACACCATAGTACAATCTGTCTGTTGCGAGTTCAAAGCTACCAACAACGAAGCAGAGTACGAAGCTTCGATCTTGGGGTTGTCATTAGCACTCGACATGAATATCCACCGACTTGAGGTACGTTGCGATTCTTTATTAATTATCAACCAGATTAACGGTTCGTATGCAGCGAAGGACTCAAAGATGCAGGCCTACTTGGAAATAGCAAAAAGGCTCGTGAACAAGTTCGATTCATGCACCTTACAACAAATACCAAGAGACCAAAACACCCAGGCTGACCCCTTAGCCAATCTTGGCTCAAACATTAAACCTAAACTCACCTCCATCCGCGTAGTCCACTTAATGTATCCAGCCATCACCAAAGATAACCTACCCATCACCGAACAGTCTCAACCTACTCAAATGCCCTCATGGCGCGACCCTTACATACACTGGCTTAAACACAACACTACCCCACCTGGAGGCAGCCACGAAAAAGCCTTCCGCATGAAAGCCTCCAGATTTATCCTAATCCATGGAGTATTGTTCAGAAAATCGGTTGCAGGACCGTACCTGAGATGCCTTGATCATGACGAGATTGAGTCGACATTACGCAACATACATGATGGAGAATGTGGAAACCGCGTCGGAGGAAGAAGCTTAGCCCACAAAACCCATACCATGGGATATTTTTGGCCCACCATGAAAAAAGACGCAATCACCTTTGCTAAGAAGTGCGACTCCTGCCAACGGTTCGCGTCCATCTCTCATCAACCTTGTGAAGTACTCCGTCCTATCTTGTCCCCTTGGCCCTTCACAAAATGGGGGATGGACATAGTAGGTCCCTTACCACAAGCGTCAGGACAACGCGTCTTCATGTTGGCAATGACCGATTACTTCTCCAAATGGATCGAAGCAGAAGCTTTCAAGAGAGTTCGAGATACTGAAGTCATTTCGTTCATCAAACGAAATATCCTTAGTCGGTTCAGTATCCCTTCCGAGATCGTCTGCGACAATGGTTCTCAATTCATCAGCAACAAAACCAAAGAATTCTGCAGTAGGTATAACATCACCTTGCACACCTCAACACCAAGATACCCTCAAGCAAATGGCCAAGCCGAGTCAAGTAACAAAATCATCATCAACAACCTCAAGAAGAGCCTCGATGACGCCAAAGCAAGATAGGCAGACGAGTTACCTATGATCCTTTGGGCCGACAGGACGACGCCAAAGACAGCGACCAACCACACTCCTTTCTCCTTGGTCTTCGGTTGCGAGGCATTCATCCCTCCTGAAGTCGAACTCCCCACAGCAAGAAGCAGTTTCATGGCACCAGGAATGAACGACTCAGTCTTGGCTTACGACATCGATACTGTTGACGAACTGAGGGAAGCGGCACTGGTCAGGATGGCCTCCTACCAACAAGCCGTCGCGAACAGCTACAACAAGAATGTGAGGGTTCGGATATTCCAGCAGGGAGATTGGGTTCTGCGTAAGGTCTTCCCAAACAAAAAGGATCCTCGACACGGCAAGTTGGCCCTGACATGGGAAGGTCCCTACCAGATCGTGAGACGAACAAGACATGGCGCATACGAGTTAGTCGACAGAGACGGCACACCCATCCCAAGAAGTTGGAATGCGACACACCTAAAACTGTACCATTTCTGAACACTCGAATAATTTCTGCTTTCTAGTTTTTCTAACACAACAGGTACTCTAGCATTTATCGCCATTATGTCGATACCCCCGAGACAGAGTGGGCATGACGTATTACGAAGTCGAGAGCATCTCGAACTATATACACTTATGAAAAACAAGAAGTTAAGTTCCTCTCCTCTATCTTTTTTTCTTTCCTCCTTGTATGTTATCACCATTACTGACTTAGGCATCGGAGGGCCGTTGGCTCCACCAACGGCCAACCCTCACGCCATCGTCTCCTTTTGCTAGACAAATTAGTTTAATTTAGAATTCCATTAAAACTCTATTTTAAAATAATTCTATCTATTAGGATTAGGATTTAATCATAGAACGAATTCTAATAGTTTTAGGATTCGTATCGAACACAAACGTCGTACGACCACGAGCCTACCGCACGACCCGCGCAAGCCTTGCGGCCCACACGAGCATGCGTAGCTCGCAGCCCACGAGCGCGCGCGCCATGCCTTGCTGGGCCTGGCGAGGCCTTGGCAGCGTGTGTGTTGGGCGCTTGGCTTGCTGGACGCGGGCCTGGCTTCGTGCTGGGCATTCGTCTAGCAAGTCTCGTCCGACGCTAATTCGTACGATGCGCTTCCGATTAAATTCCCGATTCCGGAATTCATTTCCGATACGAACAATATTTAATATTTCCGATTCCGGAATTAATTTCTGTTTCGAACAAATATTTAATATTTCCGTTTCCGGAATTATTTTCCAATTCTGATAATATTTCCGATTCTGACAATTTTCCGTTTCCGGCAATATTTCCGATTCCGGCAATATTTCCATTTCCGATATGTACCATGTTTCCGTTTCCGGCAACATCTACGACTTGGATAGTATTTATATTTCCGATACGAACCATATTTCCGTTTCCGGCAATATCATCGTTTCCGGAGTATTCATTTACTTGCCTTTGACGATCTCAGCTCCCACTGAAACCAAGATCCGTCGATTTCGAATATCCATAGATAGAGTATTTAATGCCATTAAATACTTGATCCGTTTACGTACTATTTGTGTGACCCTATGGGTTCAGTCAAGAGTAAGCTGTGGATTAATATCATTAATTCCACTTGAACTGAAGCGGCCTCTAGCTAGGCATTCAGCTCACTTGATCTCACTGAATTTATTAACTTGTTAATTAATACTGAACCGCATTTATTAGACTTAACATTAAATGCATACTTGGACCAAGGGCATTATTTCCTTCAAACAGAACAAACTGAACAGAAATGACTGAACTGATCAGAAAAGACTGAACCTAACATACTGATCGAACTAATCAAGAACTGATTAGTTCTGATCTGATCAGTTCTGAATAGAAGCGACTGAATTGATCAGAACTGAACTGATTAGATCAGAGCTAATCAAAACTGATATTTTCTATTCTAATCAATTCTGAACTAATTAGTTCTGATATGATTAGTTCAGTTCAGATTAGAACTGATCAGTTCTGAAAAGTTTCTTGCTTTTATTGAATTTCCTCTTCCTTTTTCAATTTCTTTTTACTTTTTGGTTTTCATTTTAAGAATTTACAATAACATGACCCCCCTCATGTTGAATCATTTTTAATTTAAGCAATACTGTAACATACTCTTCATTGAGTTGATTAAAGCACAGAAGCATCCTGGGATAGGGATACAGGAGCATCATGGGATAGGGAAATCTAGAGCCAATCTGATGCAAGTAAATATAGGGCCAATCTAATTCAAGAAATGGAAATCTAGAGCACCAGAAGTACAACACTAGAGGAAGAGACGAGTCTTTTGTGAATACCCGAACAGCACATGGTCTGTACTTCAGCTAACAGAGTCACAAGGAATCCAACTCTTCCCCTTAAACATTCATTACGATTTTCTATAAATTTAATACGATTTTCTATAGTATAATTAGGTATTTGCATCAACAACAAAACCAAAGCACGTATTACGTACAATCACCCCCTAATTGTTCCTATTAATCGAAAATTAGTGACCTAATTCACATAATTTCTCACCAAATCCCAAACCCAACAAAAGACAACATAAATCTTTCAAATTAAACAACAAAAAAACCATAAAATTCAATGAAATTGTACCTGATTGAGTAAGTAAGGGAATCGAATAAAAGAATTAGGGAAGCCAAAAATCGAAATTCAGTGGGCATCAACGGAGGCGGCGGCGGCCTACGGTTCACCTGGTGTTGCGCTTTGATATGTGTGTTTTATATAGAGTTTTACCCCCGTTCCTTAGTATTTTTATGCATCAAATGAGCTCTTAGGAGTCGTTTTTAGTACTAATATGTGTTATTAAGTGTGCCTTGAGTTTCAGGATTACTTGGTGAGAAATTGGCCCTTTTAGGCTCGTTTCAAGGTGATTTAGGCTTCAACAACCCTGGACGGTTTTTCGCGCTTCTTGTTTCCGGTTTGGGGCTTTATTTTGGGCAAACTATATATAGTAGACCTTGTTATTTTTAGGGACATCTTTTATTCTAGTATTGAACCCTTAGTTGAGTTTTCTCTCTAAATTTGTTCCAAACATTTAGTTTTAATTGCAATCAAAATTCAAGCTTTCATATTCCATTGTTCTTCATTTAGGTATTATTTCTTACTTTGATATATTATCTTGCTTTAATCATGTTTTCAATAATATTAATTACTTTGTTCATTGATAATATGTGTGAGTAGTCTATTTTCTAGGGTTTAAGGATCCATGAATTAATATGAAGGGATGATTGAATATTGTTGATTGTTGGTATTGTGATTAATTCCTATTGGTTGGTTCTATTTACTATCCAATTAGATTTGTGCAGGTTTAATTGTATTAGTCAAGCAATATCAAGTTAAGATTCGAGAGATGCAATTTGATGTTTAGGCTTGTGTCAATAGGTGGAATTAGGATTTATACGTAGCGAGAGCCCGTTAATTCTAAGTCTATGATTAGTATCGATACGAGAGAGCATGCTAGTCTAATTAATTTCTTTATTGATTTTTGTCGATTCTTTATCATCCTGGATTATTATTCGTTCGTGAACCTATGCCCTAGATCTTTTAATATCT
Source organism: Spinacia oleracea (assembly GCF_020520425.1). NCBI lineage: Eukaryota > Viridiplantae > Streptophyta > Magnoliopsida > Caryophyllales > Amaranthaceae > Spinacia > Spinacia oleracea. Next base: position 13,116,309 of record NC_079488.1, on the reverse strand, counting down.
GAATTCTTATTTGTTTAATTATTGTCGTAGTCTTAGTACACAAATCAACCAAACTCTTGTTTCCCAATAGTCTAGACTAGTTGATTAATAGTAGAAAGAACGCCTGTTTCCCTGTGAACACGATCCCTACTTCCCTTACTATTTTGTTAGTGGGCTTAGGTTTATCTTTGACTAGGTGATACAACATTAGCCTGTCAAATTTTGGTGTCGTTGCCGGGGAAACGATTTTATTTTCTGTTATTAATTGTTTATTCTAGATTATTGTTTTTTACTTCTCAAGGAACCCCCGTACGTTCCTTGAGACCGGATCTCACACCTATTTGTAGTTTCTTTGTCTATGCCCAGGACCGTAGGTACTAGTAATCTTACTCCTTTCGATCCTGAGCCCGAAAGAACCTTTTGTAGACGAAGAAATTTCATCGCACAGTGTGGGAATTACTCTGATTCTGATCATAATATTGGCGGTCTTTTTCCTTCAGATACATATTCAGTTTCAGAGATAGAGATGGGTGACGAAACACCACCACCACCTGAACCAAGGCTTACAGACTATTCTAAGCCAAGTCTATCTGTGCTACCCAAGGCAATCATGCCTCCTATTGCAGCTGAGACCTTCAAGATTGAGCCTGCATTGATTAACATGATTGCGAGATGCCAGTTCAGTAGGGAATTGAAGTGGTTGAAGACCCAAATCTTCACATTAAGTTCTTCATCCAATACTACTCTACCATCAAGCAAAAGGGATTGACTCCGGAGCAGACTATGGAGATGCTTTTCCCGTTATCTCTGAGTGGGAAGGCAAAGTTGTGGATCAATGGGTTTAATCGAGCAGCCATGAAAATTACTAACTCGGAGTCTTTGGCCCTTGCGTTCTATGTGAAATATTTCCCACCTGAGAAGACAGCTCGTGTGAGGAGCCAGATAATTTCCATTACTCAACAAGCAGATGAGAGTTTGTTCGAGGTCTGGGAGAGATTCAAGGATTTGCAGAGAGAGTGCACACACCTTGGTTTGAGTGACTGGTTCTTGATTCAAGGATTTTATAATGGTCTGGGTAATGAGTCTAGACTTATTCTGGATTCAGCCGCTAGTGGGAGATTCATGCAACTTGTTGTGACTAGAGCTATGGAGGTGATTGAGGAGATGGCCATTCATAATGCCCAGTATGGGAATCCTAGAGGCCTATCTAACAAGGGTGGTAAGCATGACTTGAATTCCATAGAACAATTAACTGCCCAATTGACTGCTTTACATTACAAGTTTGATAATATGCAAGCAGCAAATATTCAATTTGCCGAACCTATTAGTGTAGCTGCAATGAATTCTCAAACTGTCAATGTCTGTGATAGTTGTGGGATGTCTGGTCATTATGCACAGGAATGTAGGAGCTCTATTAAATAATGTAACGCATTCCAGTCCTACAAGCAAAATAATCCGTACTAAAATTCCTACAATGAGGGGTATAAAAACAGGCCCCTACTATCATACAGGAGTACTAATATTCAGAACCCCCATCAGATCCAACATCCACCACCACAACCATCATACCAACCACCACCACAATAATCATACCAACCACGGAATAGCTACAACCAACAGTCTAGTGGACCACCTGGGTTCCCTAGACAACACACATCACCTCCACCACCACAACCTCAACCCACACAATCTGACCCTATGATTGTAGAATGAGGAATATGATATTGTAGATGCAAAAGTCTTTGAGTGAAAAGGATGTTAAAATTGATGCTCTTACTGCTCATAATAAGATCATTGATACACAATTGGCATAGATGGCTACTACTCTTGCAAGGAGACCCCCAGGTCAACTCACTTCACAGCCTGAGAATAGGGAAACTGCAAATGCTATTACATTGAGGAGTGGTAGAGGTTATGACGGTCCTTCTATGCCCGTCGAGGTTGATTCTGAGGTGTCAGCTAGTGGTCTGGTTAGTGGGGAAACCCCAAAGGTAGTCATGGATGGTAAGGAAGCTGAGAAAGTAGTCTGTGAAAAAGAGGCTACAACTGAGGTTAAGAAGGGGACAGATATTCAAGTACCACCTATTGTACTACCCTTACCAAATCGGCAACTCAAAAATAAGCTAGACAAACAGTTTGGCAAATTCTTGGAGGTGGTCAAAAACTTGCAGGTAACGGTTCCTTTTACTGAATTAATTTTACAGGTTCCTGCATATGCTAAATTTATGAAAGATATTTTGACCAGGAAACGTGCTTTTTGTGAGGTAGAGACTGTAGCTTTTACTGAGGAATGTAGTGCTTATTTACAGAACAAGTCTCCACCTAAACTTAAAGACCCCGGGAGTTTTTCCATCCCATGTAACATTGGCACCGTTTTTATTGATAAGGCTTTATGTGATTTAGGTGCTATTGTGTCTGTTATGCATTTGTTTGTCTGTACTAAATTGAACATAGGTGAGCTTAAGGTTACTAATATCACTCTACAAATGGCCGACCGTTCTGTTAAATACCCCTTAGGTGTTTTAGAGGACGTCCCCGTTAGAGTAGGTAAATTTTATATACTTGTGGACTTTGTAGTGCTGGACATGCAGGAGGACTCTCAAATTCCCATTATCTTAGGTAGACCCTTCCTTCACACGGCGGGGGTGGTCAGTGATGTTAAAAGTGGGAAATTGACTTTGCCTGTTGGGGAAGATAAGGTGACTTTTAATCTGAATAGTGCCTTAAAGATTCCCATGCTAGAGGAAGAACAATGCTATCGAATTGATGTAGTTGATTTTATTATGCGAGATAACGTCTCCCAAGTTCTCGAAAGGGATCCCTTGGAGCCAGTGCTTTGTTGTGAATCTTCTGAAGGTGATAGCAGATCTTGGAGCACTGAAGTGGATGCTCTAGAGTTGGCTCTTGATGGTGGAGAGTATGAACCTTAGGAGAGAATCAAATTGAGGAGGTTAGTTCGGCCGGTCTGTTCTGTAAAAGAGGTAAAGAAGCCCGAACTTAAACCTCTTCCTGCTAATCTTAAATATGCATTTCTAGATGATGAACAACTTTGCCCTGTAATCGTCAGTACTGCACTTGATGCAGACCAGTTGTCCCAACTTCTTACTATGTTGAAAAAGCACAAAAAGGCCATTGGGTACAGTATTGATTATTTAAAGGGTATTAGCCCTGATTTTTGCATGCATAGGATACATCTGGATGATAATAAAAAACCATGCATTCAACCCCAACGTCGTTTGAACCCCATCATGCAAGATGTTGTGAAAGCTGAAGTTATGAAATTGCTTGATGCGAGTATTGTTTATGATGTGTCTGATTCTAAGTGGGTGAGTCATGTTCAGGTGGTGCCAAAGAAAGGGGGGACGACTGTGGTTAGAAATGAGAAAAATGAGTTCATCCCAACTAGGGTAGTTACAGGTTGGCGCATGTGCATTGATTATAGGCGTCTAAATGTTGCTACTAAAAAAGACCACTTTCCCCTTCCCTTTATTGATCAAATGTTAGAAAGGCTAGCCTGTCACAATTTTTTCTGTTATCTGGATGGTTATTCTGGTTTTTTTCCAAATTCCCATACATCCATACGACCAGGAAAAGACCACTTTCACCTGTTCCTATGGTACTTTTGCATATCGTAGGATGCCCTTTAGTCTGTGGAATGCACCTGCTACATTTCAACGTTGCATGATGAGCATCTTTTCTGAGTTTATTGAGTCTATCATGGAAGTGTTTATGGATGATTTTAGTGTCTATGGTACTTCTTTTGATTCCTGTTTGATTAACTTGACTAAAGTCTTGAAAAGATGTGAAGAGTGTAACCTGGTCTTAAATTGGGAAAAGTGTCATTTCATGGTTACTGAGGGGGTGGTCTTGGGGCATTTAATATCTGATAAGGGCATCCAGGTGGATCGAGCTAAGGTCCAAGTGATTGAACAATTGCCCCCTCCAGTTAATGTGAAGGGTGTTAGAAGTTTTCTTGGTCATGCGGGGTTTTCTCGCCGCTTTATCAAGGATTTTTCTAAGATTGTTAAACCATTGACCCAGTGTGAGGGGGTCGAAAAAGCACGAGGCTAATGCATGACCTCGTCCCTCGTGGGCGTGACGTCGTCAGATCAAGTGTAGTTAGATTTCCTGTGAGTTTACACCCAATCGACTAGTAATATAGGAGTCGCCATTCAGTTTTTAACGACAATGAGAAAAACTGACAAAACCGGGTTATCGTGACATAAAGGGAGTGCAATTATGTTCGACCACGACGGCCATAGGTTCCCTTGTGATCCCTAGTGTGGGGATCGCTCAACGTACACCCTCAGGGCAGAGATTGAGAGTTCGGGGGACTGTAACTACCGAGAGGAGTGCTCATCGATAACTCCAGAGGCAGGTTATCCTTACTAGCTCAGCATAAATAATTGAAGGGACATGCGTTAACTATTAAACTATTATGAATTGATTTTAGCAATATGCAACACATAATACTAAATCGATCGTGATTATCTTGTTTAGATTGATTTAAGGTACCTAGCATGATAGTTCGTTTGTCCAAGATATTATCTTTATTAGGCGTGATAGATCAATCAAATTAATAGTTTAACAATTTTATAAAGGGTGATGAAAGCGATTAAATCATGCGAAGGGACACATTACGACGCACCCTTGAGAGGTGCGTCACGGTTCTCAGAAAACTAACCACTTGGCTTTGCTATTTCTCCTTTTATCTAACGAATCTCGGGTTTCTGAGCAGTGTTCCAGTATTTTGGCTTAATTCATCAGCTACAAGGGACACGATACGTTCTGTTCGACTTTTGGGTCGATTGCGGCAGAACGCGGGATGAATTTCGCAGCGTGAGGCTTAGGCTTAGGGTTGGAGTCAATACTCAGATTATGAATTTTGTGTCCTTTTTCGTGGATTATGAGGCTGTATTAATAGGGAAAGAGTTGGTGGAAGGATAGAACTTTTAGAATCCGAACCCAAAGAGAATTCGGAGACAACACGTTGTGAGGGGGTCGAAAAAGCACGAGGCTAATGCGTGACCTCGGCCCTCGTGGGTGTGACGCTTCTTTTTGTCAAATCAAGTGTAATTGGATTTCCTGTGAGTTTACACCCAATTGACTAGTAATATAGGAATCGTCATTCAGTTTTTAACGACAATGAGAAAAACTGACAAAACCCGGTTATCGTGACATAAAGGGAGTGCAATTATGTTTGACCACGACGGCCGTAGGTTCCCTTGTGATCCCTGGTGGTGGGGATCGCTCAACGTACACCCGCAGAGTAGAGATTGAGGGTTCGGGGGACTGTAACTACCGAGAGGAGTACTCGCTCTTCGATAACTCCAGAGGCAGGATATCCTTACTAGCTCAGCATAAATAATTGAAGGAACATGCGTTAACTATTAAACTAATCTGAGTTGATTTTATCAATATGCAACATATAGTACTAGATCGAACGCGATTATCTGATTTAGATTGTTTTATGGGACCTAGCATGATAATCCAATTTCCCAAAAATATCATATTTATTAAGCGTGATCGAACAATCAGATTTTAGTTAGTTTAACAGTTCATAAAAGGGCGAGGAAAGCAATTAAACCATGGAAAAGGGACACATTACGGTGCACCCTTGAGAGGTGCGTCACGGTTCTCAGAAAACTAACCACTTTGACTTTGCTATTTCTCCTTTTATTTAACGAATCTCTAATTATGGGACGGGATACGTTCTGTTCGATTTATGGATCGATTGCGACAGAACGCGTGATCAGTTTTGCAGCGTGAGGCTTAGGCTTAGGGTTTAGAGTCAATACTCAGAATATAATTGTGTGTTGTGTTGTTTTCACGTCGAACTTAAGGGTCTATTTATAGGAAAGAGTTCGTGGAAAAATAGAATTGCAGAACTCTAATCCACGAAGAATTAGGAAAAAACACGTACCAGGTATTTTCAGCGCCCAGGCCTGGGCGCCGATGATTTCGGCGCCCAGAGCCAGGCGTTGAAAATAGGGTCTGGGCTGTTTTTCTTAGTCAGATTCGGAATCCTAGAATCCGGAGTATTTGAGATTTAATTGAGTCCTTTAGTGCGCATTAACCTTGTGACGGGATGCGTCTGGTCCCGTTACGAACTCTAGGCTCGTTAGGATTTTAATTAATACGTGACTCTTACTTTCGAATCATATTAGGAATAGGATTCTCTCGCAATTTCTATCTCATTTAGGATTTATGTTGGAGTGCAACACCTAATTCTGACAGGTTTCTATCTTTTATGACTTGCCACTTTTAACAACTACCTATTACGGCAGTTACTATTTTTAGCAGGTTTCCATAAATAGCAGGTTTCGGGTGAAATGAAAAGGGGATTTGAGATTCATTATTTTATAGGAGATGCGTTGTCAAGTGGAGATTTATGTTTTCATCATCGAACCTTCCCTTTCGGGAATGGGGACAAAAGTAGGTGTCTACAGTTAGCCCCCACTTTGACTGAGTCTTGGAATAAGACGATGGTCAAAGTACTAGACGGAGTGCGCCATACAAGCCTTGGTGACCTGTTTTTGCGAGGGTCTCACAAGCCCCCGAGTGATAACATTTGACTTAAGGGTCATCACTTGAAATGTCGACATATCCCTCACGTGTCATTGGGATTTGTCAACGGATAGTATTGAAACTTCCTCACTTTGTCATTGGAAGGATCTAAAGAAGTGTAGAAACTCCCTCACTTTGTCATTGGGAGTAGCTACAGATGTTTTCGAAATCAAAGCTATATATAGGGGCTAGATACGTCCCTTATTTTCCATCACTCTCAATTTCCTTCTCTCTTTGTTGTGTTTTAATTACTCCCTGCTTTTGTCATGTCAATTCCCACTTTCTCACTCCAACGGGTTGTTAGGCGTTGGCTACGGGCCCTTAATCCTACAGAAAAGGCTTTATTGAAAGAATACCACTTAGAGGCACTTTTAGGCTTACAACAAATTAACATTGACTATAATTTTCTGCACGCAGCCCTAAGCTTTTGGGATTCTGATCATCATATTTTTGTCTTTCGGGGCAACGAAATATGTCCTTTGCCAGATGAATTTGCTGCGATCCTTGGTTATCCTACTAATGCTACCCCTGCCACTCCTGGCACTATTGAAGAGAGTAAAACAACCATAGGGGCTTTCCTAGGACTAGATGCTAACATGCTTGCTGAAGTTGTTGTAGGTGATGAAGTTAATTTGGCAAAACTTGTAAAACACCACTTTAGGCCTAGTAAGAATATGACCGAACAGAAATTGAATATTCGAGCCCTTGTATTTTGCTTGTTGAATCATTATTTGTTGTCGAATAACAATGGCGAGTTCGGTGACATAAGGTTGATCCCCTTGATTAGCCAGGTGGAAAGTTGCTATTCTATTATGCCGTTGGTTGTTGCCGAGACTTTTCTGAGTGCGGATGAGCTGAAGAAGGATGTCAAATCTGAACATTTTAAGGGAAGCCCCCTATTACTGCAGGTAATCGATTTTTTCTTGCGCACATATACACGTTTTTTTTTTTGCATACACAATGAGTTTCAGCGCCCAGGGCTGGGCGTTGGAATTTTCGGCGCCTGGTCCTGGGCGTTGAAACTGCGCCCCCGGAACCGTTTTCTTTTATTATTATTTTTTGATCGTGCCCGTTTATTGCAGATTTGGCTCGTGGAACGGCTTAGACTTTTGGAAGCTCCTGCCGATCTTAAACATTATCGCCCTATAGCCTTGGGTAACCGAAAATACTTGCACCAAGGCCAGGACGAGGCCGAATGGACCTCCTTTTTTACTTATGGCATTTGTTCTATTAAGTGGGTGGTACCATGGTGGGGTTTAACTACTATGACGGGGGGTTCTGATGTATCGGTTTATGTTTCTTTTGTTGGGGCTATCTCGTCCCATTTATATTTTCCCTTACCGAGTCATGCGTCAATATGGTTTAAGGCAGACTATCCCCTTTTCTGATACGGTACCACCTAAGGTAGCGGCCTTTTCACAAGCACGGGTTCTAGCGTGGGCTAAGTATTAAGATGGTCTCCCGCGTTGGGCCGTAGCTACAAATGGCTTAGTGGGTCTTTCTGAAAACTACAAGTTGTGGATGAGCACTGATGATAAAGCTGTGAGGACCGAGGCTCGAAATGGGGAGCCGGCTGAGCTTTTGAAACCTCGTATTCGTGTTAAGTATGAGGGTCCTGATTCTGCCAAACCTCGTACCTATAGTATTAAGACTGTGAAAGTTCGTCCTGATCGAAAGCGAAAGGAAGTTCCTCCCCGTTCCAGTTTCAGGCCTAAAAAGATGCCTAACATGAAGGGGCCTGCTGTTGTTAAAAGAAATGCAAGTTCTCACGGAGATCGTCGCCGGAACCATGTATGGGTTAGGAAGGCTCAGCCGCCTGTAGAAACAGTGTCTAGTCTAGTTGATGATAATAATCCTTCTCCCACCATTGTCTGTGCCCTTGAGGCTGAGCGGGCTATAACTGAGAATGTTTCTGAAGCCTTGGCATCTTTGGAAGTTAGTGTCCAGGACCCGGTTCTTATGGAGATTGATATTGGGGCAGCGCAGAAGACTGTGGGGGTGGATCCTGCGAACATTGCCCTCTACAAGACTTTATTTGATGATCCGGAAGAACTAGAGTAGTGTAGTTCTTGCTAGGGTGTAGGTGCCCTTTATTTATTTCAGTTGTGTTTGTTTTTTCATTCCTTAGCACTTTGTTTTCCTTCTTATTATTTTTCAATAAAGGCGTATTTTATTTTTTTCATTTTCATTTTTTTGTTTCTCCTTCTTTTTATATTTTTACATGTCTAACACTTTTTGCACAATCTATGTATGTTTGTTTTTTTATTGGACCGAATCCTTGGTAAGGATTGCCCACGTATCTTGTCAGAATCAGGTCGCGCGTAGTTCTGGCTAGGATAAGTTCTAGGATGCCAGATTTTAATAGATATGCCCTGAGGTGGTAGCATATTACTTAATCGGTCAAACGAGTGAAGTATTATCATTATTTTCTTCTGCCGTTTTTTTTTGCCGTAAGTCGCGTAAAAAAAATGAAATCGACTACTTTTTGTATGGCTATATTTTTTGGTGAGCCTATTTGGATACGTGTTGTACCCCCCAAGTGTTCGTTATTTTTCCGTTATGTGCGGATAAAATGACGAGCACTTCTAAAAAAAAAATTTAGGCAGGCATAGAGTACAACGCCCAGGCTGGGGCGTCAAAGATTTCGGCGCCCACCCCTGGGCGCTGAAAATGACTTGGGCGGTCAATTTTGACGCTTTGCTTCACGTGTTCTTGCATTTATTTCTTTTTTTCCTTTTTTAGTGCTTTGATTTTGCTCGTATTTAAAATCAATTTTGAGGCTAATTCGGGGGCTTTTTTGACTGTTAGCGTGAGATGCATTTATGTCCGGATTAACTTTTTCTATCCGTAACTTGAGACGTCTTTGAAAATGGAGTTAAGGTGCGGAAGATATGAAAATCTTTGTGTAGGCTTTTTGGGTGGATTGAGGTGCGCGTTGTTAGTGAAGGGTATGATGGAATTATGTTTTATGAATCTGTTTTTTGGTAACATTTGCATTGTTTTGGATTTTGATTTCCTTTGATTTTTTTGGGTTTCATGGATTGACTCTTGTGATAACACTGGTTGATTTTTTAGGTTTTTGGGGATGGGATGGTGCTGTTTATTTTGTGGGTTTCGGGAACTGGTTCCCATAGCACTATTTCAAGACCGAATGGGCCTCGTTTGTTGGGCCTTAGAGTGGGCCGCCTCTTTATTTTTGTGTTTTGCAAGTACATTTGGTGTTTACTTAGTGTTAGAATAAAATTTTAGGAGAAATATTACGCCTTTATTAATTTGGAAAGTAAGGAAAACACACTGAAACAAACTTGACCTATATTCTAAGGGGTCTTAGGACCATCTAAAGTCTTTATTATTTTTCTACCAATCTAAAGAACTACTAGGCGCTTTTTACTATGGTGCTCTATGTGGCTCAAGCCTTGGGTTTAGTCTCGTAAAACTTTGGTCCTTCACCGGTACTGATCTTGAATTCTATTCCTTTTGCATTGACCCACTGATATGTCTTCACCCATCCGTTCTCGATCTCTTCTAGTGTTGATGCAGGAGCGATTAACCGGGTTGGATCGAAACCTTCATCTTGTAAAGCTAGGGTAGTCGTCACAGTCTCGTCCTCCATGGGCCTCGATTCGTTAAACAATGTCCATAGAGCCTGGTCGTCCAATATTTCAGTTGTTTTAGTCTTCGTGAGGTGGGGTGCCTCATCCAAGGTGTGGCAATCATGGAAGATTTCAAATCCTGGTTTTAGCAAGTCATCGTGAACGAAGGGTTCATGGAAATCACAGCATGGGTGTCCCTCTCCTTCCCGAACGAACATCCCCTTAAGGGTTCTTTGATATGGGGAAAGGAGGGTGGTTTGTTTGGCCTTGTTAAGGCGTAGCCTAGACAGGCGGTCAGCAATATCTTCCTCCGTTGGTTCATAGCCTAAGCCAAAGGGAGTAGATTTGTTGGGTAAAGGATGGAATGTGCATTCCTTCTTTCTTAGGTAGAAAGAATTGCAATCCCCATTCCACCTAAAATTCTAGGAATTCGTTGATAATTAGAATAACCTTGAGCTAACAGCATTCTAGGGATGACTCGGGATGCATGCGGGTCTAGGAATGCTGGATCATAATCTTTAATGAACTGGATTGTTTCTTCCATTTGAAACCCATAAAGATCGTCTGCAGTTTCGGCCGTTCCAACCATAGTACAACTGACGTCGAGGGGAGGGGCGCGGATTTCTAGTATTACCCCGTTATGGTTAAGTTTAACCATTTGGTGCAAGGTAGAAGCCACACCTCCTAAGTCATGGAGCCAAGGTCGCCCCAAGAGGAGGTTGAAAGTGGGCTTGATGTCAATTATTTGAAACTCCGTGGTGCGTGCCACAGGCCCGGTTTGTACGGTGAGGTTGATTTTTCCCAACACAGGCCTTCGGGATTTATCATAAGCTCGTACCCCTTGCGTGGAGGTTTGGAAGTCATCATTTCCTAGCCCCAAGCAATGGGCGGTTCGCAATGGGAAAACATTGACCGCCGAACCGTTATCTACGAGCGCTAGGGGGATGTTTTGTCCTTTGCATCCAACCACTAGATAAAGGGCTTTGTTGTGAGCACCCCCCCTCTTTGAGCAAGTCTTTATCAGTGAAAACTATGGCCTTTTCTCCGGCATCTCTCGTGACATGGCTAACCAGTGAGTCAGGTGTGATATCTGTAGGTACTGAGATGAGGTCGAGTGAGCGAATAAGCTTTTCGCGATGTTCCTTTGAAGTACACATGAGATCCCAGATGGTAATTTCGGCCTTGGTTCTTTTTAGTTGTTTCAAGAGAGGATTTTCAATGACTTCCGCGACGGTGGTGTGCCGTCCATTCTCAGGAGTTTGCCTAACTGGGATATCGCCCATAGGAGGTGGGTGAATATCCGGTTGGTATATCCTTCCGGATCGGGTGAGGTTGTCGACCTCGAGCTCCTGAGGGGTGGTGTCAATGAGAGCATACCCGGGCCAAGTTTCATTAAAGAGGTCCTGGCCCGACACTTGAGATAGGTAAATATCTTCAGCATCATCATTCCACACACCACATACTTCTCTCTCGATTCGATCCATAGGGACCACAGCGGGTGGTGCACCTTGGGGTGTAATGTACACCGTAGGGTCGAAGTTCTCATTTTCTAGTTGGTCGAGAGAGATGTGACAAGAGCCGAGTGGGCTCTTGTTTTTGTTGGGTTTGCCAACGTTAGGGAGAGGTATCACTTCATCCTCTATCATGTCCTGGATCGTATGTTTTAGATTCCAGCAGTTTTCGGTGTCATGCCCATTTCCTTGATGGAATTTGCAGTAAGTACCTTCGACCCAATATTTGTTCTTGACAGGGGGGTCACGGGTGGGGCCTATAGGTCTCAACTTTCCTTGATTGGTTAGTCTTTCAAAGGCTTGTACCAAAGTCGACCCGAGTGGGGCAAACTTTCGGTCTCGGACCCACGAAGAATTAGGCTTGTACCAAAATAGAATTGCAGAACTCTAATCCACGAAGAATTAGGAAAAAACACGTACCAGGTATTTTCAGCGCCCAGGCCTGGGCGCCGATGATTTCGGCGCCCAGAGCCAGGCGTTGAAAATAGGGTCTGGGCTGTTTTTCTTAGTCAGATTCGGAATCCTAGAATCCGGAGTATTTGAGATTTAATTGAGTCCTTTAGTGCGTATTAACCTTGTGACGGGATGCGTCTGGGCCCGTTACGAACTCTAGGCTCGCTAGGATTTTAATTAATACGTGACTCTTACTTTCGAATCATATTAGGAATAGGATTCTCTCGCAATTTCTATCTCATTTAGGATTTATGTTGGAGTGCAACACCTAATTCTGACAGGTTTCTATCTTTTATGACTTGCCACTTTTAACAACTACCTATTACGGCAGTTACTATTTTTAGCAGGTTTCCATAAATAGCAGGTTTCGGGTGAAATGAAAAGGGGATTTGAGATTCATTATTTTATAGGAGATGCGTTGTCAAGTGGAGATTTATGTTTTCATCATCGAACCTTCCCTTTCGGGAATAGGGACAAAAGTAGGTGTCTACACACGTCCCAGGTATTTTCAGCGCCCAGGGCTGGGCGCCGAAGATTTCGGCTCCCAGACCCAGGCGTTGAAAATAGGGTCTGAGCCGAGCCTTTTGTCAGATTTGGACTCTTAATCACGGAGCTTTTGAGACTTATCCGAGTTTCTTAGTGCGTATCAACTTATGACGGAATGCGTCTGGGCCCGTTACGAACTTTGGGTTCGTTAGGAATTTAATTAATACGTAACTCTTATTTTCGAATTATAACAGGAATAGAATTCCTTTGCCAATTCTATCTCTTTTAGGACTTTATGTTGGAGTGCAACACCTAATTCTGACAGATTTCTATCTTTTATGTCTTGCCACTTTTAACAACTACTTCTTACGGCAGTTACCATTTTCAGCAGGTTTCTATAAATAGCAGGTTTGGCTAAAATGAAAAGGTTGATCGAGATTCGTTATTTTATAGGAGATGTGTTGCCAAGCGGAGATTTACGTTCTCATCATCGAACCTTCCCTTTCGGGAATGGGGACAAAAGTAGGTGTCTACAGTTAGCCCCCACTTTGACTGAGTCTTGGAGGAAGACGATGGTCAAAGTATCAGACGGAGTGCATCTACAATCCATGGTGTTTGTGACCTGTTTTGCGAGGGTCTCACGAGCCCCCGAGTGATAACATTTGACTTAAGGGTCATCACTTGAAGTGTTAACATATTCCTCACGTGTCATTGGAATTTGTTAAGTATGGGAACTCCCTCACTTTGTCATTGGAAGTACCTACAGATGTATAGAAACTCCCTCACTTTGTCATTGGAGGTATCTACAGACGTTTTCGAAATCAAAGCTATAAAGTGTAACCAGGCCTGGCCAAGCCCGATCACGAGGTAAAAATGTTTTTAAATATTCTCATTTTCAGGGTTAGCTAAACGAAAAAACCCCCTTTGTTTTTATGGGACGTAAAACGAAGGAAAATCCAGCACATCGCTCTTTTTTGGAAAAGCGGAAAACCAATCCTTTGATTTTTGGAAAAGGGAAACCATCTTTTGATTTTTGGAAAAAGATAAACCATCTTTTGATTTTTGGAAAAAGATAAACCATCTTTTGATTTTTGGAAAAAGATAAACCACCTTTTGATTTTTGGAAAAAAGATAAACCATCCTTTTGATTTTTGGAAAAAGATAAACCATCCTTTGATTTTTGGAAAAGGATAAACCGAGAAAAGTTATTGCTGCGACAAGTAAGGACCTGCGCGGTTAGTGGCGCAGACCCCGCCCGCTGAAGGTGGGCGAGCCTGTTTTTGTTGTTTTTTTTTAATATTTTATTTTTGAAAACTGAGGACCTGCGTGTTTTAGTGACACAGACCCCGCCCGCTGAAGGTGGGCGAACCTGAATTTGTTGTTGTTGTGTTTTTTTTTTATTTGGGACTCGCATGGTTCTGACGCGATCCTGCCTGATCGAGGCGGGCCAGAATCTATTTCATTTATCCTTGGAATTTCTTTTGAGAATTTTTTATTCATTCTTGTAAGAGCGAGTTCTCTCGAGAAATGCTCGGGTTTAGTTGTAACCTGAATGTGGGTTGGCAACGTGTCTAAACGGACCATTGCTTCGCGGCCGTCTGCGTTTCATGGTTTTGAACAAGTCTTTACGGCCCATAGGATGTATGTCACCGTTGAGAACTGGCCTAGTTATGCCACTACTTAGGTCCTTGCGAAATGACTGGTGGGACCATATGCGAATGTTAACGGAGACCTTTGCTTTGAGGTCGAGTTCGTTTTTGAATTTGTCCAAGCATGGGACGCAGCCTGGAAGCGTCGTTTCAAACTTGTATCGTGTATTTTCTTTCTTTCGAGCCCCCAAGCATTCGTATTTGATGGTTGCTCTTTACCAAGAAGAGTGCGTATTTTATAACGTCCTTGATCGTGTTTGGGATCGTGCTCGAAAGTGCGAGCGACCTTGGTAGTGGTATGCTACTTTGATGAAATCGTGGAGTGCGACTTCATTTTCCGGGCGACAAAGTTTGCTTCATTTTTCAATGATTAGTACATCGAGCTTACTTCGGCCCGGTTTGATCTTTCTGACAAATAAATGCTCTTAATTTGAGAAACCAACGACATAATGATATTTTTTTTTTTCCGAAGAATGACCTTGATTATTATATGTTTTTTTTATTGCCTTTTTTTAGAATGTACACATATTTCGGAGATGAGTCTAAGTTTCGACATTTACTTTCAGCATTTGGGCTCTAAAAATATTTTGGGCTTGATCTTGGTTACAACAGGGCCCCATGTCTACTAACACGGTTTTGGGCGCTTTCCTGGTTTGCGTTTTGGAAGAGTCGGGCCTTGGGCTGCATTTTCAACGCCCCGTGCCAGGCATTAGATATTTCGGCGCCCAGCCTCGGGCGCTGAAAATCCTGCCTTAGCAGCCCCCCCTTTTTATTTTCCGAGATTTCTCAACGCGTTTCCGAATGGGATCAGGATGATTTCGTGTATATATAGGGGGTTAAGTACATTTTTCTTTTCCACCACTGCCAACTTCTTCTCTCAATTATCTAGCTTTATTTTTTTACTCTCGCCATGTCGATTCCTCCTTTCTCCCTCCAACGAATTGTTAGGCGCTGGCTTAGAGCCCTTAATCCCACAAAAAAGGTTTTGTTGAAAGGATACCACTTAGAGGCACTTTTAGGCTTACAACAAATTAACATTGATTATAACTTTCTGTATGCCGCCCTAACCTTTTGGGATTCTGATCACCATGTTTTTGTTTTTCGGGGCAATGAGGTATGCCCTTTGCCAGATGAATTTGCCGCCATCCTGGGTTATCCTACGAATGCTACACCTGCTACCCCTGGCTCTGTTGAAGAGGGTAAAACAACTATAGGGGATTTCCTAGGACTAGATGATGAAATGCTTGTTGAGATCATTGTGGGTGATAAGGTTAATTTGGCGAAACTTGCAAAACATCACTTTAGGCCTAGTAAGAATATGACTGAACAGAAATTGAATATCCGGGCACTTGTATTCTGCTTGTTGAACCACTATTTACTGTCGAATAACAATGGTGAGTTTGGCGACATAAGGTTGATTCCCCTGATCAGTCAGATGGAGAGTTGTTATTCTATTATGCCGTTGATTGTTGCTGAGACCTTGTTGGGTGCGGATGAGTTAAAGAAGGATGCCAAGTCCGAAAATTTTAAGGGGAGCCCCCTATTGCTGCAGGTAATCGATTGTTTATTTGCGCGCATATGATTGTTATTATTATTTTTTTTTGTTTGCCTCTACCTGGAGCTGATTTTCAGCGCCCAGGGTTGGGCGTCGGTATTTCTGGCGCCTGGTCCTGGGCGTTGAAAATGCGTCCCAGGCCTTATTATTTTCCTAATCGCACCCGTTTTTTGCAGACTTGGCTCATGGAACGACTTAGGCTTCTAGAAGCTCCTGCCGATCCTAAACATTATCGCCCTATAGCTTTAGGCAACCGAAAGTATTTGCACCAAGGCCAGGACGAGGCCGAATGGGCCTCCTATTTTGCTCATGGCATATGCTCTATTAGGTGGGTGGTACCGTGGTGGGGCTTGACCAATATGAAGGGGGGTTCCGAGACGGTAGTTCATGTTTCTTTGTTTGGGTTATCTCGGCCTGTTTACATTTTTCCTTACCGAGTCATGCGACAATACGGCTTAAGGCAGACTATCTCATTTGCTGATACGGTACCACCTAAAGTAGCGGTTTTTTCACGAGCACGGGTTCAAGCGTGGGCTAAGTATTATGGTGGCCTCCCGCGTTGGACCGTGACTACAGATGGTTTTGTGGGTCTTTCCGAGAATTATAAGCTGTGGATGAGTTCCGATGATAAGGCTGTGAGAACTAAGGCTCGAAATGAAGAGCCGGCTGAACTTTTGATACCTCGAGGTAGGGCTAAGTATGAAAATCGTAACCCTGCTGGCTCTCGTGAAAATGGCATTAAGACTGTGAAAGCTCGTCCTGATCGAAAGCGAAAGGAAATTCCTCCCCGTTCCAGTTCTAGGCCTAAAAAGGTACCTAACATGAAGGGGTCTGCTGTTCCCAAAAGAAATGGAAGCTCTCGCGGAGATCGTCGCCGGAATAATGTATGGGTTAGGAAAGTTCAGCCCCCGGTAGAACCAGTGGCTAATCCAACTGATGTTGATAATCCTTCCCCTCCCATTATTTGTGCCCTTGAGGCTGAGCGGGCTATAGCTGTTCAAACTGAAAATTTTCTGAGGCCTTGGCTTCCTTGGAAGTTAGTGTCAAGGAGCCCGTTCTTATGGAGATCGACATAGGGGTAGCGCAGAAGCCTATGGGGGTGGACCCTGCGAACATTGCCCTCTACAACACTCTATTTGATGATCCGGAAGAACTCGAGTAGTGTAGTTCTTGCTAGGGTGTAGATGCCCTTTATTTATTTCAGTTGTGTTTGTTTTTCATTTCTTAGCACTTTTGTTTTCCTTCTTGTTTTTAAATATTAATAAAGGCGTGATTTTATTTTTCTGGTTTCTTTGCTTTCTTGTTCTCGCTTTGGTTGTCTTTTTCATTCGCTCATTTCCAACACTTATGCACATTATATATTTTTCGATTGGACCGAATCCATAAATGGGATTGCCTACGTATCCTTGTTAAATAACTTTAACTTAGAATCAGGTCACGCGTAGTTCTAGCTAGAATGAATTTCAAGATGCCGGATTCAATAAGTATGTTCTGGGATGGTAGAATAGGCGATGTTTACTTTGATCTGCTGCTTTGCCAAAAAAATTCTCTCTTTTTTTTTTCCTTTGAGTACATGTGTTTTGCGCATTATTTATGTACACCCATAAATTGGCTATATTTTTTAGTTATGTATTTTGTGCATCGTTTTTTTTTTTGGGGCATGAATATCTGAATACGTGAACACGTGCTGTACCCCCCAAGTGTTTGTTATTTTTTCGTGTATGTGCGGATAAAATGACGAGCACTTCTGGGTAAACTTTGGTAAGCAGGGAGTTTCAACGCCCAGACTGGGGCGTTAATGATTTCGGCGCCCAGCCATGGGCGCTGAAAATGATTTCTGGGGTGGTTTTTGGGCGTGTTGCTTCTTTTGTTTCGCATGTGTCTTGCTTTTATTTCTTTTTTGTTGTTCTTACTTTTTCATTCGTCAGAAATCAATTTTGACACTATTTCAGAAGCTTTTTGGACTGTTAGCGTGAGATGCATTTTCGTCCGGATTAATTTTATCTATTCGTGACTCAAAACGGTTTTGAAAACGGAGTTAGGGTGTGAAAGATGTGAAGATCTTTGTGTAGGCTTTTTGGGTGGGTTGAGGTGCGTGTTGTTAATGGTGGGAATGATGGGTTCATGTATTATAAATTTTTTTTTGTTGAGCAACATTTTGCATTGTTTGATTTTTTTTCTTTTTTGATGATTTTTTTTTTGGGTTTCATGGGTTGACTTTTATGATTACACGGATTGACTTTTATGTTTTGGAGGTACGGTTTATTTTGTGGATTTTGAGAATCGGTTTTGATGTCACGATTCAAGACCGAGTGGGCCTTGCTATTGGGCCTAAAGTGGG
Source organism: Spinacia oleracea (assembly GCF_020520425.1). Classification (NCBI taxonomy): domain Eukaryota; kingdom Viridiplantae; phylum Streptophyta; class Magnoliopsida; order Caryophyllales; family Amaranthaceae; genus Spinacia; species Spinacia oleracea. The sequence continues at coordinate 13,098,175 of NC_079488.1, read as the reverse complement.
CCGCTTCCTTATTATTTTCCGGTTTTGTTTTTGCGAATATGATTAGTGCTTATTTAGTGTTAGAGCAATTTTTAGGAGAAATCTTACGCCTTTATTAATTTGGAAAGTAAGGAAAATATACTGAAAATAAATTAACCTATATTCTAAGGGGTCCTAGGACCATATCTAGAGTTTTATTATTTCTATCATCTAAAGAACTACTAGGCGTTTTGCTAAAGTGCTCTCTATGGCTCAAGCCTTGGGTTTAGTCCCGTAGAACTTTGGTCCTTCGCCTGTACTCATCTTGAACTCTATTCCCTTTGCATTGACCCACTGATATGTCTTCACCCATCCGTTCTCGGTCTCTTCTGGTGTTGATATGGGGGTGATTAACCGGGTTGGATTGAAACCTTCATCTTGCAGGGCTAGGGTGGTTATTACAGTCTCGTCCTCCATAGGCCTCGATTCGTTAAACAATGTCCATAGAGCTTGGTTGTCTAATATTGCTACTTCGGTCTTTGTGAGGTGGGGTGCCTCATCCATAGTATGACAGTCATGGAAAATCTCAAATCCGGGTTTTAGCAGGCCATTCTGAACAAAGGGCTCAGGAAAGTCGCAGCATGGGTGTTCTTCTCCTTCTCGGACAAACATACCGTTAAGGGTTCTTTGGTATGGGGGAAGAAGGGTGGTTTGTTTTGTCTTGGCTGGCTTAAGGCGTAGCCTAGACAAGTGGTCAGCAATATCTTCCTCCGTTGGTGTTAAGCATAGACCAAAGGGAGTAGTTTTGTTGGGTGGGGGATGGAACATGTTGTTCTTCTTCCTTATTCCCAATGGAGTTCCCGGGAAATAGCCTTGAGCTAGCAACATTTTAGGGATCACCCGGGACGCTCGCGGATCTAGAAACGCTAAGTTGTAGTCCTCAATGACCTGGATGACTTCATCCACTTGAAAACCGTAAAGGTCTTCTGCAGCATCGGTCGTTCCGACCATAGTACAACTCACGTCAAGAGGAGGGGCGCGTATTTCCAGAATTACCCCGTTATGGTTAAGTTTAACCATCTGGTGCAAGGTAGAAGCCACACCTCCTAAGTCATGGAGCCAAGGGCGCCCTAAGAGGAGGTTGAAAGTGGGCTTGATGTCAATTATCTGAAACTCCGTGGTGCGTGCCACAGGCCCGGTTTGTATTGTGAGGTTAATTTTTCTCAACACAGGCCTTCGAGAGTTATCATAGGCTCGCACCCCTTGCGTGGAGGTTTGGAAGTCATCATTTCCTAGCCCCAAGCAATGGGCGGTTCGCAATGGGCAAACATTTATCGCCGAACCGTTATCTACGAGTGCTAGGGGGATGTTTTGTCCTTTGCATCCAACCACTAGATAGAGAGCCTTATTGTGGGCGCCTCCTTCTTTAGGTAAATCTTTGTCAGTAAAAACTATTGCTTTTTCCTCAACATCTCTCGTAACGTGGCTAACCAACGAATCAGGTGTGATGTCCGTAGGGACTGAGATGAGGTCAAGTGAGCGAATAAGTTTTTCACGATGTTCCTTTGAAGTGCACATGAGATCCCAGATGGTAATCTCGGCTTTGGTTCTTTTTAGTTGCTTCAAGAGAGGATTTTCGATGACTTCTGCGACGGTGGTGTGCCGCACATTTTCAGGAGTCTGTCTGACTGGGATGTCGTCCACGGGAGGTGGGCGAATATCCTGCTGGTATACCCTTCCGGACCGAGTGAGATTGTCAACTTCGGGCTCTTGAGGGGTGGTGTCAATGGGAGAGTGTCCGGGCCAAGTTTCAGTAAAGAGGTTCTGGCCCGATACTTGGGACAGGTAGATATCTTCAGCATCATCATCCCACACACCGCACACTTCTCTCTCGATTTGATCCATGGGGACCATGGCGAGTGGTGCACCTTGGGGTGTAATATACACCGTAGGGTCAAAGCTCATATTTTTTTGTTGATCGAGAGAGATGTGACAAGAGCCGAGTGGGCTCTTGTTGTTGTTGGGTTTGCCAACGTTAGGGAGGGGTATTATTTCATCTTCTATCATATCCTGGATCGTGTTTTTCAGATTCCAGCAGTTTTCAGTATCATGCCCATTTCCTTGATGGAACTCGCAGCGGGCACCCTCGACCCAGTATTTATTTTTGAATGGAGGGTCGGGTGTGGGGCCTATGGGCCTTAGTTTTCCTTGTTTGGTTAGTCTTTGGAAGGCTTGTACTAGAGTTGACTTGAGTGGGGCAAACTTTCGGTCTCGGGTCCATCTCCCAGGGTTCCTTCGGGTTGGGGTTTCTTCTACGGCGTGGACCTCTTGGGCTTGAGATGTGTGGCCCCTGTTGTAGGTATTACTTTTTTATGCAGGCTTGCTTTGTACTATTTTTGCGAGGTCATCCTCAATCTTTATTCCTACATCGTAAACCCTTTTGAAAGTGTCAAGGCCCAAGTATCTAAGATGTTGTTTATAAGCTGGGTCTAGGTTGTCAATGAATTTTTGGACCAATTCAGTTTCAGGAGGCCTATTGATTAATTGGGCCGCTTGGTCCCTCCATCTAGCAAAGTAGGTCGTGAAACCTTCATTTTTCTTTTGGAAGAGGACTTCCAGCTCGCGCATGGTGACTTGAAAATCCATATTTGACGAGTATTGCTTGATGAAGACATTGACAAAGTCCTCCCAAGTGGGGAAGAGCTTAGGGTCCTGGTGGTAGTACCATTTGAGTGGCACAGGTTCCAAGGACAAAGGAAAGGCAGGCAGATACATGGACTTGTCCACACCTTTCAATTTCATGGCATTCACAAAGCTCAAGAGATGATCACGGGGATTGCCCGTGGCTTTGAACTTCGGTAAGTCGGGAACTAAACTTTTCCGGTAGTTTGCCAGGAAAAGGTTCAGGATCGAGGGAGGAATACTTTCTCCCTATAGTTTGCTGCTGAACCATTTTTTCGATCTTCTTCTCGTTATCGAGGTCATGTTTGGCTTGCGTAGCCGCTAAGGATTTGTTTTCCATTTTCAGTTGATTCATAAGTAGGGTCATTCGGGCCATTTGGTCCCGCAGCTCTTCCATGGACATGTTTGAAGGTGCGAATCTGAAGGAAATAATGCCCTTGGTCCAAGTATGCATTCAATGTTAAGTCTAATAATGTGGTTCAGTATTAATTAACAAGTTAATAATTCAGTGAGATCAAGTGAGCTGAATGCCTAGCTAGAGGTCGCTTCAGTTCAAGTGGAATTAATGATATTAATCCAAAGCTTACTCTTGACTGAACCCGTAGGGTCACACAAATAGTACGTAAACGGATCAAGTATTTAATGACATTAAATACTCTATCTATGGATATTCGGAATCGACGGATCTTGGTTTCAGTGGGAGCTGAGATCATCACAAGCAAGAAATGAATACTCCGGAAACGATGATATTGCCGGAAACGGAAATATGGATCGTATCGGAAATATAAATATTATCCAAGTCGTAGATATTGCCGGAAACGGAAACATGGTACGTATCGGAAAATATTATCGGAAATGGAAATATTGCCGGAATCGGAAAAATTGCCGGAAACGGAAATATTGTCAGAATCGGAAATATTATCGGAATCCGAAAATAATTCCGGAAACGGAAATATTAAATATTTGTTCGAAACGGAAATTAATTCTGGAATCGGAAATATTGAATATTGTTCGTATCGGAAATGAATTCCAGGAACCGGGAATTTAATCAGAAGCGTATCGTACGAATAAGCATCGGACGAGGCCTGCCGGACGATCAGCAAGCCAAACGCACGCCACACGCCCAGCCAAGGCAGCGCCCAGGCCCACCGCAAGGCAGGCCCAGCGCGCGCCAAGGCCACGGTTGTGTGGGCCTCGTGGCCTGGGCTGCTGCACGCACGCACGCGCATGGGCGGCCCTCGTGGCTGCCGTGCGTGTGTGTGTTTGTGTTCATGCACGATTCCTAAAGCTATTAGGATTTGGTATATGATTAAATTCCTATTCCTAAAAGGATAAATTAATTAATTAGAGTTCTTATAGGATTCTAAGTTTAATTAAATCGTATCCTACTAGGATTCCAATTCCCTTTCCAAACCTCTATAAATAAGGGCCTAGGGTCATAATTTATAGACATGGGATTGAAGTATTCTAAGGGTAAGTTTTGAAAGAAAAATAAGCCAAACACTTGCAAACACGTTAACCGAATTTCCTAGTAACCTTAAGGGCGATTCTAGTTGGTCAATCTTGAGGCGGATCCGGACGTAGTGTGGACTATCTACGGAGGGACGACACTTGGAGTCCTAAAGACTTGTTCTTGTTCGGTTCGGGCGCAGCTAGGGAGGGCACGCTACAAAGTGTATGCTCCTAAATTATGCTAAATGATTATGTGTAAATAATATGTTTCCTGGCATTAAGGTTTTTCCGCATGATTTATGTTTTGTCATATGTATCATAACCTAACAGTGGTATCACGAGCCTCTTATTATTTTCATAATCTAAATTGCATAACATGGTTAAATTTCACAAATATGCAAGGAATTAAAAGGGGTGATTAATTTTCGTAATTGTTAATTAATTGCAAATTGCGTTTATTTAATTATATGTACGCAGTGTTTCGGCAGTTTCTTCGTTACTCATCCAAATCGGGTGATTTTTGTGTCAATTCCGCATGTAAAAGGCATTCTAAAATTTTGACAAAAATAGTAATTTTCGGCCGAACCCAGAATTCCCAAATTAGAAGCCTAACTATAACTTTTCGGAGGTTTTAGTTTTTCGAACGCAAAAGTTTGTAAATTTAAGATGTTAAATTAAATATTTGCGATTCTTGTTGATAAATCTTGAATTTTTGATTGACCTACTGTATATGTTTAATAAGTTTGAATGCCTAGCCTTGTTAATTATGCAATCTAATTTGTAATTATGATTAATTTGTTGTAAATTGGAGTAATTTAGAATTAATTTGATTTTCATAATTAATTAATAATTTAATTAGATACCTATGATTAAAAACCACCATAAAAATTGTAAATTTGTGTTAAATTTTAAATTTTTATGACATAGACTTGAATCCATGTTAATCGGAAATCAATTAATTAATAAATTTTCGATTTTTCGCCATAAAATTATGAAATTAATATGATTTATTAATTTGTCATTAATTTTGAAAATAAATTTTTTAATTTTTATGCGATTCGCTCATATAAACTTGCACGCACAAAGCAATGGACGCTACGTGTTACCCTTAAGGGGTGTTGTATAGTGCGGGCATGCGACGACGAGCAAGGGAGCTCGTCGCCCATGCGGTACGAATGCAATGAGCAAGGCTATGGTGCACGAGCACAAGGCAGCAGCCCTGCCTTGTGTCGTGTGCTGTGAGCGATGGGCGTGTGGGCAAGGGCGAGAGCAAGGCAGCGAGCAGTCGCGTGCAACGCGCACTGCCTCGCGCAGCGATCGAAGCCTCACGCGCAGCGAGCGCTGGCTCGCGTGCGACGAGAGCTACGCCTGCATCGAAGCCTCGCGCGCAGCGAGCGCTGGCTCGTGTGCGACGAGAGCTACCCCTGCATCGAAGCCTCGCGCGCAGCGAGCGCTGGCTCGCGTGCGACGAGCGCTGGCGCGCGCCCAGCGATGGTGAGCAGCGAGCGTGCTTCGATGATGCCTTGCGATGGTGAGCAGCAGCAGATGCGACGCAGCACATAGGTTGCGCGCACATGGCCAGCGATGGCTGCGTGCGTGTGGCCTATGGCTGTGTGTTGCATGGTGATGTTGCGTACCTTGTGTTAAAATTTTAATTTGAAATTTTCAGTTTATGTAATTTTAATTAAATTTAAAATTAATAATTTAAATTATTTTCTTGGATTTTAATTTTGAATATTATAATTATAATAAATTTCATTTATTCTAATGATTTTACTAAAATTAAAATCATGAATTAATTTAAATACGTCTGAAAAAAAATTAAATATGTGGATTCAATTATAAATTTATATGAGCTTTAAATTTTAATTAAATTTGTATGTTTCCTGGTTAGACTAGAAATACATTTTTATGTTTAAAATTAGTAAAGCATATGAATTTATTGGTTTAAGTGGGAGCCCTTTTAGTCATAAACTCTTGATTAGGTCTACAAATCCTTAAGGTTAAAACAACTCGATTAGAATTAATAAGGACTGAATAATTTGTAGATTATTGGTGTCCTTGATTAATTGCTGCAAATATTTATGTGATGCATACAATGTGTTTTAACTAACCAATTATGTGGGCCATTCATGATAATGAATGGGTGAATGGTATATATTTTATATGTACTGTTTTGCAGGTTATGAAGTGACTAGTATGGCCCAAATAGGATAGAAAATATGGTATGCGTACCATTAATTTGAATGTAATTGGTCTAAAGTACCAAAATTGTTTTTCAATTCAAATATGGTCTGCGTACCATCAAATAGTTGTAATTAGTTTAATTATAGCTTAAACTATTTGAAGAAAATGGCGCCTCCCACGGTGAATTTCAAGACGAAGTTTCCATTTTCGAGACGGACTTTGAAGTTGAAGCTTCAAGATGAAGTCGGGCCATACTAGATCACATTTATTTTATGCATGTTTTAAGTTATTTATTGCTTTTAAATATGTCTTAAATATGCATGAGATCAAAGCTTGATTATGTTGCATGTTTAAGGATTTTAGTTCCAAACTTAAAAATTGAGTTAAAAGGTGCCATGCCAAAATATACACTTGCTTGGATATCCTTTTCATCAATCTAGTAATAGTTTTCGCTTAGCGAGGTGTTACTTATTGGTCCTAAAGGGGCAAGGTACACAAATAATTGTGAGTACATGTTAGTTTTGGTGAAACTCAACGATATAAGTAAGGAGTCCTTTTATGTCGTGGCAAATTCGATAGGTTTTCCTAATAAGTTCTTAGACGTACCTATCAACCAAGAGTAGTTTCTAGACTATTAGCATAAGGCTTTTGCTTACCTAAAATATTTTAGAATTGAGTCAAACATAATGTGCTTAATTCTTCAATGATTTTAGGGTCTTGGAATCATTTTATTCACACCTGCCGGAACAATAAATTCGAATAAAATGCTAATAACTTGTTTGAATTGCATGATTGCTTTAATTTTCAAGTTATTATTCATGATAAATGTTTAGACTTTGCATGCTTCAATGTATGTTTTAATTATTGTTTATAATTAAATATCTTTCACTGCAGTAAATCCTTTTAGAAAGGTAACAGTAAATTTCCTCGATTGGTAATGAATCCAAGAACGATTCATGGAAATGAGAGAAAATGAGCAATTCAAAATGTACGTTTCTTATAGCGACTTTTATGGTTGTTTTCGAGTATCAAAATCGAATGGCAAACCAATTGGTGCTTGTGAATTCAAAATACAATGTAGTTTTGAGATCATAAAGCATTGAGTTTAAACGCTCAGCTTTACCAATGGTTAGCAACCTAAAATCTTAGTCCATTTAATTCTCGAATGAGTCTAGTCCCTAGACATTCGAATAGATCAATGCTTAGAGAACTTTAGAAGCTTCTGGTAAGATCATCTAGTTGAAACAAAATATTCAACATAAATTAAATGGTAAGAACCTTGTTGGAGTACGTTGGACGTGTCCAACAAAGTATAAAAGTCAACACTAAAGAATTCAATTCTTAAGACTATAAGAAAGGGTACAAGAAATAGGAAAATAAAGGAACAAATGAAAGGAATTTACGATTACGTTTCTACCTATAAGTTTATGTTTAAAGAAAATTGACCTAGCAATCAAACTTCCTTGGTATCATATACCGCTTGAGGTTCTTACTTCGGTAATGACTCAAACAATGGAAGCTAGGCTACACTAATGGCCTACAAGTGGGAAATGAAGCATGGCAATGCTACATTAATTGTAGGGTCATCTCGTTTGTTTTAAGTCCTTTCAAAGGCTGGAACTTAATGGCTATTTTGTTCCACAATCAGCATACCTAATTTCTGTTTACAAACACAGAAAGACTCACATTCAGAAGAACAAAAACAATGTTTGTTTGTTTATTTGAATGAAATGGTCATTTACGGGTTGAGTCAATATGCTTGATTAAAACAAACAACTCTTTAACAATAAAACTTTACTAGGTTCAAATCAACCCCTTGATTTGAGTTCCACTAATCTTTGGCATTGTTGCTTAGACCATGTCAACAAGTCAACATTGAAAAGCTCTATTTTGATGGACTTTTGAAAGTTGATTGGTTTCTAGATCAATTCAAGACAAGCTAGTCTTACTTGTTGAAAGTAACAAAAGATATGAACTATTGTTTGAACGCCTAGACGATATAGTTCAAAGCTAAAAAAAATAAAAAAAAAAGATTTTATGACTTTATTATTTCACATGGATTTGAGTGAATATAGGTTTATTTACTCAAATGTGATATAACTTGAATCTGTTTGGCTAGTTCAAAGGTTCAGAAGTATAAAATCCACTTGGCAAAAAATCATAAAGATCTAGGTTAGATCATGTTGATGATTACTTAAGTCAAGAATGATCATCAATGATTGTGTGTAGTAAAATTCACGATCTAGCTCCATAAGTTGGAATGATCGAAGTCAATTAGTACTTGATTCGATCAATGATGAATCATATGACTTTTCCTATAATTTCTAAACAAAATGCTCAACTACCACCAAACTAAACCAAATTCGTCAAAGCTATTGAAAAGTAATTTCAGAATATCTTTTCATAATATATATCTAAAGAGTTGCCAAACTCAGTGGGAGCTTAGTGTTTGTTATTCAACAAACTAAAGCCCAAGTATAGATATATGTTTCATTGTGATTTATTCAAATGAGACACAAGGGTATTGTTTCTACCACGAATTTTTGAGAACATAATGTTTGTTTGCTCGAAAAAATGTCCTTTTGGAGATTCATTTCCAAAATGACAAGTGGGAGAAAATAGACCTCGAAAGTCTTCGAGGCGAACAACAAACATAAACGGACATTCCGGAGGCTTTTCGAAGTTCTTCAGAAAATCCGAACATGTATTCTTTAAGGGCTTTAGAAGTGGCTTTAAAGAATAGACATCTCTTAGAAGACTTTACAAGTGCTTCAAGGAGAACAGAATATTCAAAGGACTTTCAAGTGGCTATTGATATTCTATTGTTTGATGTTCTATACCCTAGTAGGCATAGAGTTCAAGTCACTGGAACTATGAGATTCTTCTATTAGATAGTGAAGAAACATGGAGTTCAGGTCACTGAAACTATGCAATTCTTCTATTAGATAGTGAAGAAACCTACAACTTCCAGTCAAACTATTATCATGTAGATTAATGAGTTTGTGACCTGTAAGAAAGCTATGACGAAACCCAGATTCCCTAAAATGGTTAGAGGCCATATATAGACTCAAATGTTTTAAATGGTTAGAGGCCATAAAACATACTCAATGTTTTGATGACAAAATTGAAATTTTGTTGATTTGCAAGAATGGGTTAACACCTATAGGTTGCAAATTGGTTTTAAGGATAAAAACCATCAAACATGAAATTGTGTTCACACACAAAGCTAGATTAGTTGCTAAAGGTTACAAGCAAATTCACGACCTAGATTGTGTTCAAGCCTCGTGCAAAATCGTAATGCTTAAGTCTATAAATTCAAGCAATGATTGCATATTGGTACATATGGAAATTGGATGACAAAACGTATTCCTCAATCAAATGTTGGAATAAACTATGTACATGACATGTCATATGATTTGTGGATCCAAGTAATGCTTGAAAAGGAAGCTAGCTTATAAAATCTAAGTACAGATTTAAGCAAGCAATTGGGAATCGGAATTGTATTTTAATGAAGCTAATAAGTATTTTAGTTTCATAAAATATACATGATTCTTATAGATGTATAAGAAGTTTAGTGGGAGTACGTAAAACTTAATTGGTCTTGTGTGTATCACACACATATCTCTCTATTGTGAAATAACATTCACATACTAATGACTTAGATTTGAAATTATTCATCAATGATGGACCAAGGCGAAACTTAGTACATGCTGGGTATTAAGATCTATTTACAAAGATCTTATATTAATGTTTTGGATTAAGTAATGGCATTTACTAAATCAAACACGAAAGACTCCATTGGAGATGTTCGACCCATGTGAATAAATCTAAGTAAAGAATGTTTGAACTATGTATAAGCATTTACTAAGTTAAACATCAAAGGATCTAAGTAAGATTCTTAACCTATATTATATGTCAAAGAATTTAGCTGAATTTAGTATCTACTGAAACTAGATGAGCTAAAGTTACATGAATAGAATTCAATTGGGAATTATTCTGCAAAAGAATTTATCATGTATGATATAATATGAGGATCGCCAAAAACGTATCGTATGACTTTATGCATGACGAACATATACCAATCTCTATTGATCTAAGTGAAGATCAACTAGATTGAGATCAAGAATACTTATGGTACTTGAAAAGGTACCTAGGAATAGTTCTTGATTCAAGGAAATAAAGATATGCTAAATATTGATGCTACACGCATAAACACTGGCAAAGGATCAAGCAAGACCCTTTGGAGTTAACCATTGATAAGGACGAGCTATAGAGCATCGTGTTTTGAAATGGCAACATGGATTGGAGACCATGAGTTGTTGCGTGGGAAATTAAATATTAATTTTTATGTTCTAAGATACAGCTGGAAAGTCTTCCATATATCCGTGAACTGCTTGGATAAGTAAATCCAAACCAAAGCATCACTAGCAACCTATACAGTTGAAGTAGAAGTACTTATTGCCTAAGAAGCAATAAAACTGAGTTGTTTACATTAAAAAAGGTTCTTCACTGAACTTGGTTGGATCACATGTCTGCTGACTTGATGGTTCTTCATTGCAAAATGCGTAGAACCACTATTTAAGTAAGAAAGACTAGATCACATAATAAACAAACTCAAAAGATCTTATCATCCTATCGCGAAAAACATTCGATGAAAGGGATATTAAGATTAGCAAAGCACGATAACTACACCTATGCAACAAGTGAGAAGCAACACTCACATTGTAGCACTGGAAATCAAGCATAGCTTTGAATTCCATGAAATGTTTTAAAGATGGGTTAGAGGCCCATGGTTGTAAAACGTTGGGGTTGAACATTTATCATATATGAAATGTATTTTTCATATTCCATTTAATCTTGGTTTAGTATTAAATGATGAGTCCCTTCAAATTTGACGATATATTCAAGATAGACTGTCAGGACCAGTCCTGTGACTAAGAAATGTCTATCAAGTGAACTTGAATGTCAAAAGTTGAAAATGGTCCTTGGTCGGAGTTTTCAATAAAATTGGACGCATAGAAAAACGTTAGACGACTAGAATGCAAGATGACTAGTAGTTCTGTTTCTTGAACTATGTGGACATGGCAATGTCATAATCATTTGCATAGATACTTACTTTGGGAAGACTAGTATCGGACAGACCTATGAAACTTTACTGTAAGAGATGAAAATCTGTCATAAGTAAATTTCATTAAAATTATTAGACACTAAATCCTCAATACCTGAGTGATTTGAGATTACTTGTTTGAGAACTGGTTGCTTTGACGTTGACCAACCGTCGCACCGTAAAAGGAGGCTATAAAGGCAACGCTCAGGTAATCACCTATCAAACGAAGTCTAATCTCAAGATCGCAAGATTGGGATTGTCCTCCCTTAAATCGGGATGAGATGCTAAAAGTTGTACAAGGCCACTCGGAGAGCTAGAAACTCTGAAATCCATGGCCGTGCTCAGATGAATCATAAGCTATGATTATCTGTTTTATTTGCTCAGTTGAACTCTGAAATCGAGAAACACCTCTGGACATAATAAGGATGACAACTCTTACCTTATGTTCAAGAGCAAGCATCGAGCGACAAAGGAATTAGGAAATGCACACTTGTCCCTAAGGACAAGTGGGAGACTGAAGGAAATAATGCCCTTGGTCCAAGTATGCATTCAATGTTAAGTCTAATAATGCGGTTCAGTATTAATTAACAAGTTAATAATTCAGTGAGATCAAGTGAGCTGAATGCCTAGCTAGAGGCCGCTTCAGTTCAAGTGGAATTAATGATATTCATCCACAGCTTACTCTTGACTGAACCCGTAGGGTCACACAAATAGTACGTAAACGGATCAAGTATTTAATGGCATTAAATACTCTATCTATGGATATTCGGAATCGGCGGATCTTGGTTTCAGTGGGAGCTGAGATCGTCACAAGCAAGAAATGAATACTCCGGAAACGATGATATTGCCGGAAACGGAAATATGGATCGTATCGGAAATATAAATATTATCCAAGTCGTAGATATTGCCGGAAACGGAAACATGGTACGTATCAGAAAATATTATCGGAAATGGAAATATTGCCGGAATCGGAAATATTGCCGGAAACGGAAATATTGTCAGAATCGGAAATATTATCGGAATCGGAAAATAATTCCGGAAACGGAAATATTAAATATTTGTTCGAAACAGAAATTAATTCCGGAATCGGAAATATTAAATATTGTCCGTATCGGAAATGAATTCCAGGAACCGGGAATTTAATCGGAAGCGTATCGTACGAATAAGCATCGGACGAGGCCTGCTGGACGATCAGCAAGCCAAACGCACGCCACACGCCCAGCCAAGGCAGCGCCCAGGCCCACCGCAAGGCAGGCCCAGCGCGCGCCAAGGCCACGGCTGTGTGGGCCTCGTGGCGTGGGCTGCTGCTCGCACGCACGCGCATGGGCGGCCCTCGTGGCTGCCGTGCGTGTGTGTGTTTGAGTTCATGCACAATTCCTAAAGCTATTAGGATTTGGTATATGATTAAATTCCTATTCCTAAAAGGATAAATTAATTAATTAGAGTTCTTATAGGATTCTAAGTTTAATTAAATCGTATCCTACTAGGATTCCAATTCCCTTTCCAAACCTCTATAAATAAGGGCCTAGGGTCATAATTTATAGACATAGGATTGAAGTATTCTAAGGGTAAGTTTTGAAAGAAAAATAAGCCAAACACTTGCAAACACGTTAACCGAATTTCCTAGTAACCTTAAGGGCGATTCTAGTTGGTCAATCTTGAAGCGGATCCGGACGTACTGTGGACTATCTACGGAGGGACGATACTTGGAGTCCTAAAGACTTGTTCTTGTTCGGTTCGGGCGCAGCTAGGGAGGGCACGCTACAAAGTGTATGCTCCTAAATTATGCTAAATGATTATGTGTAAATAATATGTTTCCTGACATTAAGGTTTTTCCGCATGATTTATGTTTTGTCATATGTATCATAACCTAACAGAATCGAGGTTGGGGAATCGGAGTGTTAGGTTATGATTCATATGAGAAAACATAAATCATGCGGAAAAACCATAAAGCCAGGAAAGCATATTATTTACACATAATCATTTAGCATAGTTTAGAGGCATACACTTTGTTGCGTGCCCTCCCTAGCTGCGCCCGAACCGAACAAGTCTTTAGGACTCCAAGTGTCGTCCCTCCGTAGATAGTCCACAGCACGTCCGGATCCGCCTTAAGCTTGACCAACTAGAATCGCCCTTAAGGTAGCTTAGGAATTTTGGCTATTAGGTGCAAGTGTATGGCTGATTTTTCTTCAAAATCTTACCTTTAGAATACTTCAATTGTGTCTATAAATTATGACCCTAGGCTCCTATTTATAGAGGTATGGAAAAGGAATTATAATCCTACTAGGATTTGGATTTATTAATTAGAATCCAACTTGAACTCTAAATAATAAACTTAATCTATTAGGATTAGGATTTAATCATATATCGAATCCTGATAGCTTTAGGATTCGTATAGCATGCACACGAGCATCGCACGAGCACCGCACACTCGCGCAGGCCTTGCGGCCCACGCTGAGCGCACAACGCTCGGCCCTTGCTCGCTACCTGTGTCCGCGCGCGCGCCCAAGGCCTTGGCTGGGCCTGGCCTTGTGCTGGGCCTGGTCGAGGCTTGGCGTGTGATGGTGATGCGTGTGGCTTGCTGGGCGATGGCCTGGCTTCGTGCTGGGCCTTCGTCTAGCGAGCCTCGTCCGATGCTAATTCGTACGATACGCTTCCGATTAAATTCCCGATTCCGGAATTCATTTCCGATACGAACAATATTTAATATTTCCGATTCCGGAATTAATTTCCGTTTCGAACAAATATTTAATATTTCCGTTTCCGGAATTATTTTCCGATTCCGATAACATTTCCGATTCTGACAACATTTCTATTTCCGGCAATATTTCCGATTCCGGTAATATTTCCATTTCCGATAATATTTTCCGACACGTACCATGTTTCCGTTTCCGGCAACATCTACGACTTGGATAATATTTATATTTCCGATACGATCCATATTTCCGTTTCCGGCAATATCATCGTTTCCTGAGTATTCATTTCTTGCTTGTGACGATCTTAGCTCCCACTGAAACCAAGATCCGTCGATTCCGAATATCCATAGATGGAGTATTTAATGCCATTAAACACTTGATCCGTTTACGTACTATTTGTGTGACCCTACGGGTTTAGTCAAGAGTAAGCTGTGGATTAATATCATTAATTCCACTTGAACTGAAGCGGCCTCTAGCTAGGCATTCAGCTCACTTGATCTCACTGAATTATTAACTTGTTAATTAATACTGAACCGCATTTATTAGACTTAATATTATATGCATACTTGGACCAAGGGCACTATTTCCTTCAGTCTCCCACTTGTCCTTAGGGACAAGTGTGCATTACCTAATTCCTTTATCGCTCGATGCTTGCTCTTGAACATAAGGTAAGAGTTGTCATCCTTATTATGTCCAGAGGTGTTTCTCGGTTTCAGAGTTCAACTGATCAAATAAACAGATAAATATAGCCTATGATTCATCCGAGCACGGCCATGCATTTTACAGTTTCTAGCTCTCCGAGTGGCCTTGTACAACTTTTAAGCATCTCATCCCGATTTATGGGAGGACAATCCCTATCTTGCGATCTTGAGATTAGACTTCGTTTGATAGGTGATTACCTGAGTGTTGCCTTTATAGCCTCCTTT
This sequence comes from Spinacia oleracea, assembly GCF_020520425.1. Classification (NCBI taxonomy): domain Eukaryota; kingdom Viridiplantae; phylum Streptophyta; class Magnoliopsida; order Caryophyllales; family Amaranthaceae; genus Spinacia; species Spinacia oleracea. Next base: position 13,083,167 of record NC_079488.1, on the reverse strand, counting down.
TACGGTGCGACGGTTGGTCAACGTCAAAGTAACCAGTTCTCAAACAAGTAATCTCAAATCACTCAGGTATTGAGGATTTAGTGTCTAATAATTTTAATGAAATTTACTTATGACAGATTTTCATCTCTTACAGTAAAGTTTCATAGGTCTGTCCGATACTAGTCTTCCCAAAGTAAGTATCTATGCAAATGATTATGACATTGCCATGTCCACATAGTTCAAGAAACAGAACTACTAGTCATCTTGCATTCTAGTCGTCTAACGTTTTCTATGCGTCCATCTTTATAGAAAACTCCGACCAGGGACCTTTTTCAAATTTTGACATTCAAGTTCACTTGATAGACATTTCTTAGTCACATGACTGATCCTGACAGTCTATCTTGAATATTTCGTCAAATTGAAGGGACTCATCATTTAATACTAAACCAAGATTAAATGGAATATGAAAATACATTTCATATATGATAAATGTTCAACCCTAATGTTTTACAACTGGGCCTCAAACCCATTTTTAAAACAGTTCATGAAATTCAAAGCTATGCTTGATTTCCAATGCTACAATGTGAGTGTTGCTTCTCACTTGTTGCATAGGTTTAGTTATCATGCTTTGCCAATCTTAATATCCTTTTCATCGAATGTTCTTCGAGATAGATGATAAGATCTTTTGAGTATGTTTATTTTGTGATCTAGTCTTTTCTTGCTTCAAGAGTGGTTCTACGCATTTTTCAATGAAGAACCATCAAGCCAGTAGACATGTGATCTACCCAAGTTCGGTGAAGAACTCTTTAACATAAACAACCCTGTTTTATTGCTTCTTAGGCAATAAGTACTTTTACTTCAACTTTATAGGTTGCTAGTGATGCTTTGTTTGGAATTACTTATCCAAGCAGTTCACAGATATGTGGAAGGCTTTCCATCTGTATCTCAGAACATAGAAATTAATATTTAATTTCCCACGCAACAATTCATGGTCTCCAATCCATGTTGCCATTTCAAAACACGATGCTCTTTAGCTCGTCCTAGTCAATGGTTAACTCCAAAGGAATCTTGCTTGATCCTCTGCCAGTGTTTATGCGTGCAGCATCAATATTTAGCATATCTTTATTTCCTTGAATCAAGAACTATTCATATGTACCTTTTCAAGTACCATAAGTTTTTCTTGATCTCAATCTAGTAGATCTTTACTTAGATCAATAGAGATTGGTATATGTTCGTTATGCCTAAAGCCATACGATACATTTTTGGCGATCCTCATATTATATCATACATGATAAATTCTTTGCAGAATAATTCCCAATTGAGTTCTATTCATGTAACTTTAGCTCATTCAATTTCAGTAGATACTGAATCCAGCTAAATTCTTTGACATATAATATAGGTTTAAGAATCTCATTTAGATTCTTTGATGTTTAACTTAGTAAATGCTTATACATAGTTCAAACATCCTTTACTTAGATTTATTCATATGGGTCGAATATCTCCAATGGAGTCTTTCGTGTTTGATTTAGTAAATTCCATTACTTAATTAAAACAATATTATAAGATCTTTGTAACCAGATCTTAATACCCAGTATGTACTAAGTTTCGCCATGGTCCATCATTGATGAATAATTTCAAATCTAAGTAATTAGCATTTGAATGTTATTTCATAATAGAGAGATATGTGTGTGATACACATAGGACCGATTAAGTTTTATGTACTCCCACTAAACTTCTTATATATCTATAAGAATCATGTACATTTTATGAAACTAAAATACTTATTAGCTTCACTAAAATACAATTCCAATTCCCAATTGCTTGCTTAAATCTATACTTAGATTTCATAAGCTAGCATTCATTTCAAGCATTATTTGGATCCACAAATCCTATGACATGCCATGTACATAGTTTTCTTCCAACATTTGATTGAGGAATACGTTTTGTCATCCAATTGCCATATGTACCAATATGCAATCATTGCTTGAATTATAGACTTAAGCATTACGATTTTGCATGAGGTTTCAACAAAATCCACACCGTGAATTTGCTTGTAACCTTTAGCAACTAATCTAGCTTTGTGTGTGAACACAATTTCATGTTTGATGGTTTTTATCCTTAAAACAAACTTTCAACCAATAGGTGTGAAACTATTCTTGCAAATCAACAAAATTTCAATTTTGTCATCAAAACATTGAGTATGTTTTATGGCATCTAACCATTTAAAACATTTGAGTCTATATATGGCCTCTAACCATTTTAGGGAATCTGGGTTTCGTCATAGCTTTCTTACAGGTCACAAACTCATTAATCTACATGATAATAATTTGACTGCAAGTTGTAGGTTTCTTCACTATCTAATAGAAGAATCGCATAGCTTCAGTGACCTGAACTCCATGTTTCTTCACTATCTAATAGAAGAATCTCATAGTTTCAGTGACTTGAACTCTATGCCTACTAGGGTATAGAACATCAAACAATAGAATATCAATATCCACTTGAAAGTCCTTTGAATATTCTGTTCTCCTTGAAGCACTTGTAAAGTCTTCTAAGAGATGTTTATTCTTTAAAGCCACTTCTAAAGTCCTTAAAGAATAAGTTCGGATTTTCTGAAGCACTTCGAAAAGCCTCCGGAATGTCCGTTTATGTTTGTTGTTCGCCTCGAAGATTTTCGAGGTCTATTTTCTCCCACTTGTCATTTTGGAAACGAATCTCCAAAAGGACATTATTTCGAGCAAACAAACATTATGTTCTCAAAAATTCGTGGTAGAAACAATACCCTTGTGTCTCATTTGAATAAATCACAATGAAACATATATCTATACTTGGGCCTTAGTTTGTTGAACAACAAACACTAAGCTCCCACTGAGTTTAGCAACTCTTTAGATATATAATTATGAAAAGATATTCTGAAATTACTTTTCAATAGCTTTGACGAATTTGGTTTAGTTTGGTGGTAGTTGAGCATTTTGTTTTAGCAATTATAGGAAAAGTCTTTATGATTCATCATTGATCGAATAAAGCACTAATTGACTTTGATCAATCCAACTTAGATATGCCATATCTTATGGAGCTAGATCGTGAAATTACAACACACAATCATTGATGATCATTCTTGACTTAAGTAATCATCAACATGATCTTAACCTAGATCTTTATGATTTCTTGCCAAGTGGGTTTTATACTTTTGAATCTTTGAACTAGCCAAACAGATTCAAACTTATGTCACATTTGAGTAAATAAACCTATATTCACTCAAGTCCATGTGAAATAATAAAGTCATAAAATCTTTCTTTAGCTTGAACTCTATTGTCTAGGCGTTCTAACAATAGTTCATATTCTTTTGTTACTTTCAACAAGTAAGACTAGCTTGTCTTGAATTGATCTAGAAATCAATCAACTTTCAAAATTCCATCGAAATAGAGCTTATGAATGTTAACTTGTTGATATGGTCTAAGCAACAACGCCAAAGATTAGTGGAACTCAAATCAAGGGGTTGATTTGAACCTAGTAAAGTTTTATTATTAAAGAGTTGTTTGTTTTTAATCAAGCATATTGACTCAAACCGTAAATGACCATTTCATTCAAATAAACAAACAAACAAGCATTGTTTTCGTTCTTCTGAATGTGAGTCTTTCTGTGTTTGAAGCAGAAATTTAGGTATGCTGATTATGGAACAAAATAGACATTAAGTTCCAGCCTTGAAAGGACTTAAAACAAACCAGATGACCCTACAACTAATGTAGCATTGCCATGCTTCATTTCCCACATGTAGGCCATTAGTGTATCCTATCTTCCATTCTTTGAGTCATTACCGAAGTAAGAACCTCAAGCGGTATATGATACCAAGGAAGTTTGATTGCTAGGTCACTTTTCTTTAAACATAAACTTACAGGTAGAAACGGAATTGTAAATTCCTTTCATCTGTTCCTTTATTTTCCTATTTCTTGTACCCTTTCTTATAGTCTTAAGAATTGAATTCTTTAGTGTTGACTTTTATACTTTGTTAGACATGTCCAATGTCACTCCAACAAGGTTCTTACCATTTATGTTGAATATTCTGTTTCAACTAGATGATCTTACCAGAAGCTTCTAAAGTTCTCTAAGCATCGATCTATTCTAATGTCTGAGAATTAAATGGACAAAGATATTAGGTTGTTAACCATTGGTAAAGCTGAGCGTTTTAAACTCAATGCTATATGATCTCAAAACTACATTGTATTTTGAATTCACAAGCACCAATTGGTTTGCCATTCGATTTTGATATTCGAAAACAACCATAAAAGTCGCTAAAAGAAACGTACATTTTAAATGCTCATTTTCTCTCATTTGCGTGAATCGTTCTTGGATTCACTACAAATCGAGGAAATTTACTGTTACCTTTCTAAGAGGGTTTATTGCAGTACAAGATATTTAATTATAACCAATAATTAAAACAACATTGAAGCATGAAAAGTCTAAACATTTATCATGAGTAATAACTTGAAAATTAAAGCAATCATGCAGTTTGAACAAGTTATTGGCATTTTATTCGTATTTATTGTTCCGGCATGTGTGAATAAAATGATTCCAAGACCCTAAAACCATTGAAGAATTAAGCACATTATGTATTTTGACTCAATTCTAAAACATTTTTGGTAAGCAAAAACCTTTTGCTAATAGTCTAGAAACTACTCTTGGTTGATAGGTACGTCTAAGAACTTATTAGGTAAACCTATCGATTTTGCCACGACATAAAAGGACTCCTTACTTATATCGTTGAGTTTCACCAAAACTAACATGTACTCACAATTATTTGTGTGCCTTACCCCTTTAGTATCGATAAGTAACACCTCGCTATGGCGGAAAACTATTACTAAGATCGATGAAAAAAGGATATCCAAGTAAGTGTTATTTTGGCATGGCACCTTTTAACTCAATTTTTAAGTTTGGAACTTAAGGCTCTTACTATGTTGGTTAGATTTTAAGTGAACTAAAATCCTTAATCATGCAACATAATCAAGCTTTGATCTCATGCATATTTTAGACATATTTAAAAGCAATAAATAACTTAAAGCATGCACAAGATAATTGTGATCTAGTATGGCCCGACTTCATCTTGAAGCTTCAACTTCAAAGTCCGTCTTGAAAATGGTAACTTCGTCTTGAATTTCACCGTGGGAGGCGCCATTTTCTTCAAATAGGATAAGCTATAATTAAACTAATTACAACTATTTGATGGTACGCAGACCATATTTAAATTGAAAAACAAATTTGGTGCATTAGACCAATTACATTCAAATTAATGGTACGCGGACCATATTTTCTATCCTATTTGGGCCATACTAGTTACTCCATAACCTGCAAAACAAAACATATACAATATATACCATTCACCCATTCATTATCATGAATGACCCACATAGCTGGTTAGTAAAACACGTTATGCATCACATAAATATTTGCAGCAATTAATTAAGGGCACCAATAATCTACCAATTATTCAGTCCTTATTAATTCTAATCAAGTTGTTTTAACCTTAAAGGATTTGTAGACCTAATCAAGAGTTTATGACTAAAAATGCTCCCACTTAAACCAATAAATTCATATGCTTTACTAATTTTAAACATAAAAATGTATTTCTAGTCTAACCGGAAACATACAAATTTAATTAAAATTTAAAGCTCATATAAATTTATAATCGAATCCATTAATTTCATTTATTTCAGTTGAATTAAACGAATTTAAATTAATTCAAGATTTAATTTTAGTAAAATAATTAGTATAAATAAAATTTATAATAATTATAAATATTCAAAATTAAAATCCAAGAAAACAATTTAAATTACGAATTTTAAAATTAATTAAAATCGTTTCTGAACTGAAAATTAAAAATTAAATTCAAAGCGCATCAATCGGGTCAAGACGAGGCCATGGGCTTGCGCCCATGCCCCGTCGAGTCCTCGAGGCAGCATCGCCCCTCACGAGTGATCGCAAAGCAAGGCACGAGCAGCTGCCACGCGCAAACGCAGCAAGCCGAGCCACGCTTGCGCGCAGCATCGCTCGCTGCTTCGTAGCGCAGCAGTTGCTTGGCGAGGCTGGGCGAGGCAGCGCTCGTGCTGCGAGGCACTACTCGCTGCCCACGCGCGCGCCCGCCTTCTCGCTCGCCTTGCTTCTTCGCCCATCCGCCCATGCATCATCGCAGCACTCGACGCAAGGCAAGGTTGCTGCCTTGTGCACGCGTGCTACTCGCCTTGCCCGCTGCATTCGTACCGCATAGGCGACGAGCTCCCTTGCTCGTCGTCGCATGCCCGTACTATACAACACCCCTTAAGGGTAACACTTAGCGTCCATTGCTTTGTGCGTGCAAGTTTTATGAGCGAATTGCATAAAAAATTTAAACTTTTATTTCCAAAATTAATGACAAATTAATAAATCATATTAATTTCATAATTTTAGGGCGAAAAATCGAAAATTTATTAATCAATTAATTTCCGATTAACATGGATTCATATCTAGGTCATAAAAATTTAAAATTTAACGCAAATTAACAATTTTTATGGTGGTTTTTAATCATTGGTACCTAATTAAATTATTAATTAATTATGAAAATCAAATTAATTCTAAATTATTCGAATTTCAACAAATTAATCATAATTATAAATTAGGTTGTATAATTAACAAGGCTAGGCATTCAAACTTGTTAAACATTTACTGTAGGTCAATCAAAAATTCAAGATTTATCAACAAGAATCGCAAATATTTAATTTAACATCTTAAATTTAAAAACTTTTGCGTTCGAAAAACTAAAACCTCCAAAAAGTCATAGTTAGGCTTCGAATTTGGGAATTCTGGGTTCGGCCGAAAAAGACTATTTTTGTCAAAAATTTAGAATGCCTTTTACATGCGAAATTGACACAAAAATCACTCGATTTGGATGAGTAACGAAGAAACTGCCGAAAAACTACGTACATATAATTAAATAAACGCAATTTGCAATTAATTAACAATTACGAAAATTAATCACCCCTTTTAATTCCTTGCAAATTTATAATATTTAACCATGTTTATGCAATTTAGATTATGAAAATAATAAGAGGCTCGTGATACCACTGTTAGGTTATGATTCATATGACAAAACATAAATCATGCGGAAAAACCATAAAGCCAGGAAAGCATATTATTTACACATAATCATTTAGCATAGTTTAGATGCATACACTTTGTTGCGTGCCCTCCCTAGCTGCGCCCGAACCGAACAAGAACAAGTCTTTAGGACTCAAAGTGTCGTCCCTCCGTAGATAGTCCATAGCACGTCCGGATCCGCCTTAAGCTTGACCAACTAGAATCTCCCTTAAGGTAGCTTAGGAATTTCGGCTATTAGGTGCAAGTGTATGGCTGATTTTTCTTCAAAATCTTACCTTTAGAATACTTCAATTGTGTCTATAAATTATGACCCTAGGCTCCTATTTATATAGGTATGGAAAAGGAATCATAATCCTACTAGGATTTGGATTTATTAATTAGAATCCAACTTGAACGCTAAATAATAAACTTAATCTATTAGGATTAGGATTTAATCATATATCGAATCCTGATAGCTTTAGGATTCGTATAGCACGCACACGAGCATCGCACGAGCACCGCACACACACGCAGGCCTTGCGGCCCACGCTGAGCGCACAACGCTCGGCCCTTGCTCGCTGCCTGTGTCCGCGCGCGCGCCCCAGGCCTTGGCTGGGCCTGGCCTTGCGCTGGGCCTGGTCGAGGCTTGGCGTGTGATGGTGATGTGTTTGGCTTGTGTTAGGTTATGATACATATGATATTACATAAATCATGCGGAAACAACCATTAACCCAGGAATACATATTATTTACACATAATCATATAGCATAATTTAGATGCATACTCTTTGTTGCGTGCCTTCCCTAGCTGCGCCCGAACCGAACAAGAACAAGTCTTTAGGACTCCAAGTGTCGTCCCTCCGTAGATAGTCCACAGCACATCCGGATCCGCCTTAAGATTGACCAACTAGAATCGCCCTTAAGGTACTAGAATTTTCGGCACTTTTGAGCAAGATGTGTGATTGAATTTTTCTCTCAAAAACTCACTTTGAATACTTTGAAACTCGTCGTAAATTGTGAGCCCAAGCCACATATTTATAGGGATATGGAAAGGGAATTGGAATCCTATTCAGATACAAATTAATTAAACCTAGAATCCTACAAGAACTCTAATTAATTAATTTATCAAATAGAATTAGGAATTTAATCATTAACCGAACTCTGCATGTTCTAGGAATCGTGCATGAACACAAACACTCACGCACACACACACGGCAGCCACGATGGGCCGCCCATGTGCGTGCGTGCGAGCAGCAGCCCACGCAGCGAGGCCTACGCGAGCTACAAGCCCACGTAGCTCCTGCGCGCGCTGCGCGCGCTGGGCCTGGCCTTGCGCTGGGCCTGGCGTGGCCTTGGCTGTTCGTGTGGCGCGCTTGGCTTGCTGGGCGATGGCCTGGCTTCGTGCTGGGCCCTCGTCCGGCAGGCCTCGTCCGATGCTTATTCGTACGATACGCTTCCGATTAAATTTCCGATTCCGGAATTCATTTCCGATACGAACGATATTTAACATTTCCGATTCCGGAATTAATTTCCGTTTCGAACAAATATTTAATATTTCCGTTTCCGGAATTATTTTCCGATTCCGATAATATTTCCGATTCTGACAATATTTCCGTTTCCGGCAATATTTCCGATTCTGGCAATATTTCCATTTCCGATAATATTTTCCGATACGTACCATGTTTCCGTTTCCGGCAACATCTACGACTTGGATAATATTCATATTTCCGATACGATCCATATTTCTGTTTCCGGCAATATCATCGTTTCCGGAGTATTCATTTCTTGCTTGTGACGATCTCATCTCCCACTGAAACCAAGATCCGTCGATTCCGAATATTCATAGATGGAGTATTTAATGCCATTAAATACTTGATCCGTTTACGTACTATTTGTGTGACCCTACGGGTTCAGTCAAGAGTAAGCTGTGGATTAATATCATTAATTCCACTTGAACTGAAGCGGCCTCTAGCTAGGCATTCAGCTCTCTTGATCTCACTGAATTATTAACTTGTTAATTAATACTGAACCGCATTTATTAGACTTATCATAGAATGCATACTTGGACCAAGGGCATTATTTCCTTCAGTCTCCCACTTGTCCTTAGGGACAAGTGTGCATTTCCTAATTCCTTTGTCGCTTGATGCTTGCTCTTGAACATAAGGTAAGAGTTGTCATCCTTATTATGTCCAGAGGTGTTCCTCGGTTTCAGAGTTCAACTGATCAAATAAACAGATAATCATAGCCTATGATTCATCCGAGCACGGCCATGCATTTCACAGTTTCTAGCTCTCCGAGTGGCCTTGTACAACTTTTAAGCATCTCATCCCGATTTATGGGAGGACAATCCCAATCTTGCGATCTTGAGATTAGACTTAGTTTGATAGGTGATTACCTGAGCGTTGCCTTTATAGCCTCCTTTTACGGTGCGACGGTTGGTCAACGTCAAAGCAACCAGTTCTCAAACAAGTAATCTCAAATCACTCAGGTATTGAGGATTTAGTGTCTAATAATTTAATGAAATTTACTTATGACAGATTTTCATCTCTTACAGTAAAGTTTCATAGGTCTTGTCCGATACTAGTCTTCCCAAAGTAAGTATCTATGCAAATGATTATGACATTGCCATGTCCACATAGTTCAAGAAACAGAACTACTAGTCATCTTGCATTCTAGTCGTCTAACGTTTTCTATGCGTCCAATTTTATAGAAAACTCCGACTAGGGACCATTTTCAACCTTTGACATTCAAGTTCACTTGATAGACATTTCTTAGTCACAGGACTGGTCCTGACAGTCTATCTTGAATATATCGTCAAATTTGAAGGGACTCATCATTTAATACTAAACCAAGATTAAATGGAATATGAAAATACATTTCATATATGATAAATGTTCAACCCCAATGTTTTATAACCATGGGCCTCAAACCCATCTTTAAAACAGTTCATGGAATTCAAAGCTATGCTTGATTTCCAGTGCTACAATGTGAGTGTTGTTTCTCACTTGTTGCATAGGTTTAGTTATCATGCTTTGCCAATCTTAATATCCTTTTTATCGAATGTTCTTCGAGATAGATGATAAGATCTTTTGAGTATGTTTATTATGTGATCTAGTCTTTCTTACTTCAAGAGTAGTTCTACGCATCTTACAATGAAGAACCATCAAGTCAGAAGACATATGATCTACCCAAGTTCAGTGAAGAAACTCTTTAACATAAACAATCAACCCTGTTTTATTGCTTCTTAGGCAATAAGTACTTTTACTTCAACTGTTTAGGTTGCTAGTGATGCTTTGTTTGGATTTACTTATCCAAGCAGTTCTCAGATATGTGGATTACTTTCCAGTTGTATCTTAGAACATAGAAATTAATATTTAATTTCCCACGCAACAACTCATGGTCTCCAATCCATGTTGCCATTTCAAAACACGATGCTCTATAGCTCGTCCTTATCAATGGTTAACTCCAGAGGGTCTTGCTTGATCCTTTGCCAGTGTTTATGCGTGTAGCATCAATATTTAGCATATCTTTATTTCCTTGAGTCAAGAACTAATCTTATGTACCTTTTCAAGTACCATAAGTTTTTCTTGATCTCAATCTAGTTGATCTTCACTTAGATCAATAGAGATTGGTATATGTTCGTCATGCCTAAAGTCATACGATACATTTTTGGCGATCCTCATATTATATCATACATGATAGATTCTTTTGCAGAATAATTCCCAATTGAATTCTATTAATGTAACTTTAGCTCATTCAATTTCAGTAGATACTGAATCCAGCTAAATTCTTTGACATATAATATAGGTGAAGAATCTCATTAGATTCTTTGATGTTAACTTAGTAAATGCTTATACATAGTTCAAACATTCTTTTACTTAGATTTATTCACATGGGTCGAATATCTCCAATGGAGACTTTCGTGTTTGATTTAGTAAATGCCATTACTTAATCTAAAACAATATCATAAGATCTTTGTAAATAGATCTTAATACCCAGTATGTACTAAGTTTCGCCATGGTCCATTATTGATGAATAATTTCAAATCTAAGTCATTAGCATTTGAATGTTATTTCACAATAGAGAGATATGTGTGTGATACACATAGGACCAAATAAGTTTTTATGTACTCCCACTAAACTTCTTATACATCTATAAGAATCATGTATATTTTATGAAACTAAAATGCTTATTAGCTTCACTTAAAATACAGTTCCAATTCCCAATTGCTTGCTTAAATCTGTACTTAGATTTTATAAGCTAGCTTTCCTTTTTAAGCATTTATTTGGATCCACAAATTCTATGACATACCATGTACATATTATATTCCAACATTTGATTGAGGAATACGTTTTGTCATCCAATTGCAATATGTACCAATATGCAATCATTGCTTGAATTATAGACTTAAGCAATACGATTTTGCATGAGGTTTCAACACAATCCATACCATGAATTTGCTTGTAACCTTTAGAAACTAATCTAGCTTTGTGTGTGAACACAATTCCATGTTTGATGGTTTTTATCCTTAAAACAAACTTGCAACCAATAGGTGTGAAACTATTCTTGCAAATCAACAAAATTTCAATTTTGTCATCAAAACATTGAGTATGTTTTATGGCCTCTAACCATTTAAAACATTTGAGTCTATATATGGCCTCTAACCATTTTAGGGAATCTGGGTTTCGTCATAGCTTTCTTACAAGTCACTTCTAATAGTTTGACTGCAAGTTGTAGGTTTCTTTACTATCTAATAGAAGAATTGCATAGTTTCAGTGACCTGAACTCCATGTTTCTTCACTATCTAATAGAAGAATCTCATAGTTTCAGTGACTTGAACTCTATGCCTACTAGGGTATAGAACATCAAACAATAGAATATCAATAGCCACTTGAAAGTCCTTTGAATATTCTGTTCTCCTTGAAGCACTTGTAAAGTCTTCTAAGAGATGTCTATTCTTTAAAGCCACTTCTAAAGTCCTTAAAGAATAAATTCGGATTTTCTGAAGCACTTCGAAAAGCCTCCGGAATGTCCGTTTATGTTTGTTGTTCGCCTCGAAGACTTTCGAGGTCTATTTTCTCCCACTTGTCATTTTGGAAATGAATCTCCAAAAGGACATTATTTCGAGCAAACAAACATTATGTTCTCAAAAATTCGTGGTAGAAACAATACCCTTGTGTCTCATTTGAATAAATCACAATGAAACATATATCTATACTTGGGCCTTAGTTGTTGAATGACAAACACTAAGCTCCCACTGAGTTTAGCAACTCTTTAGATATATTTTATGAAAGGTTATTCTAAAATTACTTTTCAATAGCTTTGACGAATTTGGTTTAGTTTGGTGGTAGTTGAGCATTTTGTTTTAGAAATTATAGGAAAAGTCTTTATGATTCATCATTAATCGAATCAAGTACCAATTGACGTCGATTATTCCAACTAAGATATGCCATATCTTATGGACCTAGATTGTGAAATTACAACACACAATCATTGATGATCATATTTGGTCTCAAGTAATCATCAACATGATCTAACCTAGATCTTTATGATTTCTTGCCAAGTGGATTTTATACTTCTGAATCTTTGAACTAGCCAAACAGATTCAACTTATATCACATTTGAGTAAATAAACCTATATTCACTCAAATCTATGTGAAATAATAAAGTCATAAAATCTTTCTTTAGCTTTGAACTCTATTGTCTAGGCGTTCTAACAATAGTTCATATCTTTTGTTACTTTCAACAAGTAAGACTAGTCGTCTTAAATTGATCTAGAAATCAATGAACTTTCAAAAGTCCATAAAAATAGAGCTTTTGAATGTTAACTTGTTGATATGGTCTAAGCAACAATGCCAAAGATTAGTGGAACTCAAATCAAGGGGTTGATTTGAACCTAGTAAAGTTCTTTAAAGAGTTGTTTGTTTTAATCAAGCATATTGACTCAACCTGTAATTGACCATTTCATTCAAATAAACAAACAAACTGTTTTTGTTTTTCTTGAATGTGAGTCTTTCTGTGTTTGAAGCAGAAATTTAGGTATGCTGATTATGGAACAAAATAGCCATTAAGTTCCAGCCTTTGAAAGGACTTAAAACAAACTAGATGACCCTACAACTAATGTAGCATTGCCATGCTTCATTTCCCACTTGTAGGTCATTAGTGTATCCTAGCTTCCATTGTTTGAGTTATTACCGAAGTAAGAACCTCAAGCGGTATATGATACCAAGGAAGTTTGATTGCTAGGTCACTTCTCTTTAAACATAAACTTATAGGTAGAAACGGAATTGTAAATTCCTTTCATTTGTTCCTTTGTTTTCCTATTTCTTGTACCCTTTCTTATAGTCTTAAGAATTGAATTCTTTAGTGTTGACTTTTATACTTTGTTAGACATGTCCAATGTCACCCCAACAAGGTTCTTACCATTTAATTTATGTTGAATATTAAGTTTCAACTAGATGATCTTACCAGAAGCTTCTAAAGTTCTCTAAGCATCGATCTATTCGGATGTCTAGGGACTAGACTCATTCGAGAATTAAATGGACAAAGATATTAGGTTGTTAACCATTGGTAAGGCTGAGCGTTTAAACTCAATGCTTTATGATCTCAAAACTACATTGTATTTTGAATTCACAAGCACCAATTGGTTTGCCATTCGATTTTGATACTCGAAAACAACCACAAAAGTCGCTATAAGAAACGTACATTTTAAATTGCTCACTTTCTCTCATTTCCGTGAATCGTTCTTGGATTCACTACCAATCGAGGAAATTTACTGTTACCTTTCTAAAAGGATTTACTGCAGTGCAAGATATTTAATTATAAACAATAATTAAAACATACATTGAAGCATGCAAAGTCTAAACATTTATCATGTATAATAACTTGAAAATCAAAGCAATCATGCAATTTCAACAAGTTATTAGCATTTTATTCAAATTTATTGTTCCGGCAGGTGTGAATAAAATGATTCCAAGATCCTAAAATCATTGAAGAACTAAGCACGGTTTGTCGACTAAATCCTAAAACATCTTAGGTAAGCAAAAGCCTTTTGCTAATAGTCTAGAAACTACTCTTGGTTGATAGGTACGTCTAAGAACTTATTAGGTAAACCTATCGATTTTGCCACGACATAAAAGGACTCCTTACTTATATCGTTGAGTTTCACCAAAACTAACATGTACTCACAATTATTTGTGTACCTTGCCCCTTTAGGACCAATAAGTAACACCTCGCTGAGCGAAAACTATTACTAGATTGATGTAAAGGATATCCAAGCAAGTGTATATTTTGGCATGGCACCTTTTAACTCAATTTTTAAGTTTATAAATGTGATCTAGTATGGCCCGACTTCATCTTGAAGCTTTGACTTCAAAGTCCGTCTTGAAAATCTCCGTGGGAGGCACCATTTTCTTCAAATAGGATAAGCTATAATTAAAACTAATTACAACTATTTGATGGTACGCAGACCATATTTGAATTGAAAAACAACTTTGGTACTTTAGACCAATTACATTCAAATTAATGGTACGCAGACCATATTTTCTATCCTATTTGGGCCATACTAGTCACTTCATAACCTGCAAAACAGTACATATACAACATATATACCATTCACCCATTCATTATCATGAATGGCCCACATAGCTGGTTAGTAAAACACATTATGCATCACGTAAACATTTGCAGCAATTAATCAAGGGCACCAATAATCTACCAATTATTCAGTCCTTATTAATTCTAATCAAGTTGTTTTAACCTTAAGGATTTGTAGACCTAATCAAGAGTTTATGACTAAAAGGGCTCCCACTTAAACCAATAAATTCATATGCTTTACTAATTTTAAACATAAAAATGTATTTCAAGTCTAACCGGAAACATACAAATTTAATTAAAATTTAAAGCTCATATAAATTTATAATTGAATCCAAAAAGTTTAATTTAATTTCAGTCGTATTTAAATTAATTCATGATTTTAATTTTAGTAAAATAATTAGAATAAATAAAATTTATTATAATTACAATATTCAAAATTAAAATCCAAGAAAATAATTTAAATTATTAATTTTAAAATTAATTAAAATTACGTGAACTGAAATTTTCAAATTAAACATTCAAAACGATCTAATCGTAACGCAAACACCCTACGCATTGCACGCCCATGGGCCGCACGCACACAACCATTGCTGGCCATGTGCGCGCAGCCCATGCGCTCGTCGCATAGCTGCTGCATTTCCCATCGCAAGCCATCGCACGCTGTGGTGCTCGCTGCGCGCGCGCCAGCGCTCATCGCACGCGAGCCATCGCTCGCAGTGCGCGCTCGCCAGCGCTCGCTGTGCGCGCGGGCCATCGCTCGCTGGGCGCGCGACATCGCTCGCTGGGCGCGCGACATCGCTCGCTGTGCGCGCGAGCAATCGCTCGCTGGGCGCGCGACATCGCTCGCTAGGCGCGCGACATCGCTCGCTGTGCGCGCGAGCCACGCTGGGCGCAGCGCTAGTGGCACGCGAGCTTGCGCTCGCTGCGCGCGAGGCTGCGCGCTCTTGCGCGAGGCAGTGCGCGTTGTGGCGCAGCTCGCTTGCTGCCCACACGCGACTGCCTTGGCTTGCGTTTCGCCCATGCCCATTTGTTCATAGCTCGTGGCACACGACACAAGGCAGGGCTGCTGCCTTGTGCTCGTGCACTACGCCCTTGCTCATTGCATTCGTGCCGCACGGGCGACGAGCTCCCTTGCTCGTCGTCGCATGCCCGCACTATACAACACCCCTTAAGGGTAACACGAAGCGTCCATTGCTTTGTGCGTGCAAGTTATATGAACGAATCGCATAAAAATTTAAAATTTATATTTAAAATTAATGACAAATTAATAAATAATATTAATTTCATAATTTTAGGGCGAAAAATCGAAAATTTATTATTCAATTGATTTCCGATTTACATGGATTCAAGTCTAGGTCATAAAAATTTAAAATTTATCATAAATTTACAATTTTTATGGTGGTTTTTAATCATAGGTTTCTAATTAAATTATAATTAATTATGAAAATTAAATTAATTCTAAATTATTCTAATTTTCAACAAATTAATCATAATTACAAATTAGATTGCATAATTAACAAGGCTAGGCATTCAAACTTGTTAAACATATACAGTAGGTCAATAAAAAATTCAAGATTTATCAACAAGAATCGCAAATATTTAATTTAACATCTTAAATTTACGAAATTTTGCATTCGAAAAACTAAAACCTTCGAAAAGTCATAGTTAGGCTTCGAATTTGAGAATTCTGGGTTTGGAAGAAAAAAATTATTTTTGTCAAAATTTTAGAATGCCTTTTACATGCGGAATTGACACAAAAATCACTCGATTTGGATGAGTAACGAAGAAACTGCCGAAAAACTGCGTACGTATAATTAAATAAACGCAATTTGCAACTAATTAACAATTACGAAAATTAATCACCCCTTTTAATTCTTGCAAATTTGTAATATTTAACCATGTTCATGCAATTAGATTATGAAAATAATAAGGGGCTCGTGATACCACTGTTAGGTTATGATACATATGATATTACATAAATCATGCGGAAACAACCATTAACCCAGGAATACATATTATTTACACATAATCATATAGCATAATTTAGATGCATACTCTTTGTTGCGTGCCTTCCCTAGCTGCGCCCGAACCGAACAAGAACAAGTCTTTAGGACTCCAAGTGTCGTCCCTCCGTAGATAGTCCACAGCACGTCCGGATCCGCCTTAAGATTGACCAACTAGAATCGCCCTTAAGGTACTAGAATTTTCGGCACTTTTGAGCAAGATGTGTGATTGAATTTTTCTCTCAAAAACTCACTTTGAATACTTTGAAACTCGTCGTAAATTGTGAGCCCAAGCCACATATTTATAGGGGTATGGAAAGGGAATTGGAATCCTATTCAGATACAAATTAATTAAACCTAGAATCCTACAAGAACTCTAATTAATTAATTTATCAAATAGAATTAGGAATTTAATCATTAACCGAACTCTGCATGTTCTAGGAATCGTGCATGAACACAAACACTCACGCACACACACACGGCAGCCACGATGGGCCGCCCATGCGCGTGCGTTCGAGCAGCAGCCCACGCAGCGAGGCCTACGCGAGCTACAAGCCCACGTAGCTCCTGCGCGCGCTGCGCGCGCTGTGCGCGCTGCCACGGCCTGCTGGGCCTGGCCTTGCGCTGGGCCTGGCGTGGCCTTGGCTGTTCGTGTGGCGCGCTTGGCTTGCTGGGCGATGGCCTGGCTTCGTGCTGGGCCCTCGTCCGGCAGGCCTCGTCCGATGCTTATTCGTACGATTCGCTTCCGATTAAATTTCCGATTCCGGAATTCATTTCCGATACGAACAATATTTAACATTTCCGATTCCGGAATTAATTTCCGTTTCGAACAAATATTTAATATTTCCGTTTCCGAAATTATTTTCCGATTCCGATAATATTTCCGATTCTGACAATATTTCCGTTTCCGGCAATATTTCCGATTCTGGCAATATTTCCATTTCCGATAATATTTTCCGATACGTACCATGTTTCCGTTTCCGGCAACATCTACGACTTGGATAATATTCATATTTCCGATACGATCCATATTTCTGTTTCCGGCAATATCATCGTTTCCGGAGTATTCATTTCTTGCTTGTGACGATCTCAGCTCCCACTGAAACCAAGATCCGTCGATTCCGAATATTCATAGATGGAGTATTTAATGCCATTAAATACTTGATCCGTTTACGTACTATTTGTGTGACCCTACGGGTTCAGTCAAGAGTAAGCTGTGGATTAATATCATTAATTCCACTTGAACTGAAGCGGCCTCTAGCTAGGCATTCAGCTCACTTGATCTCACTGAATTATTAACTTGTTAATTAATACTGAACCGCATTTATTAGACTTATCATAGAATGCATACTTGGACCAAGGGCATTATTTCCTTCAGCTTGTTGGGCGATGGCCTGGCTTCGTGCTGGGCCCTCGTCCGGCAGGCCTCGTCCGATGCTTATTCGTACGATACGCTTCCGATTAAATTCCCGATTCCGGAATTCATTTCCGATACGAACAATATTTAATATTTCCGATTCCGGAATTAATTTCCGTTTCGAACAAATATTTAATATTTCCGTTTCCGAAATTATTTTCCGATTCCGATAACATTTCCGATTCTGACAATATTTCTGTTTCCGGCAATATTTCCGATTTCGGTAATATTTCCATTTCCGATAATATTTTCCGACACGTACCATGTTTCCGTTTCCGGCAACATCTACGACTTGGATAATATTTATATTTCCGATACGATCCATATTTCTGTTTCCGGCAATATCATCGTTTCCGGAGTATTCATTTATTGCTTGTGACGATCTTAGCTCCCACTTAAACCAAGATCCGTCGATTCCGAATATCCATAGATGGAGTATTTAATGCCATTAATACTTGATCCGTTTACGTACTATTTGTGTGACCCTACGGGTTCAGTCAAGAGTAAGCTGTGGATTAATATCATTAATTCCACTTGAACTGAAGCGGCTCTAGCTAGGCATTCAGCTCAATTGATCTCACAGAATTATTAACTTGTTAATTAATACTGAACCACATTTATTAGACTTAATATTATATGCATACTTGGACCAAGGGCACTATTTCCTTCACGGAGATCCTTGAAAGGGGGAGTGACGGATGGAGCTCGGAGTTGCTAAGCTTTGTGTTGGTGATGTATCTTCGAGACGTACTAACCTTTGATTTTCAGATCGACGCCACATGGCAGAACCAGCCCTGTGCATAAGACAATCTAAAGTTTAGGCCCAAAGTTAAGCATTACTTAGTCTAGACTTTTGACTCTTCCTATCGATTTTCTATTCTCACTCTTGTTGGTATATTTTGGCTTTTCTTTTGGTCATTCTTTAGATTTTTGGAACACTTGCCCGTGTGACATTCAAAGTTATTTTAATTAGCTTGCTCGGATTTGGTGCCGAACATCGCCGTCATAGGAGGCCTAATGACGACATAAAGAGTCGTTTATTTTGTAAGTCGTTCTTAGAATCGAGTGCTTTTTCATACGTCCTCGTAGCAAATTTGTTTTGAATTTTTATTGCTACGTATATTTTGTGCGCGGGCACCGAGGCTGCGGTGCCTGGCCAAAAGGCCAAGCAGCAACTTCAACGCCCAGCGCAGGGCGTGGAAATATTTGGCGCCCAGCCAGGGGCGCTGAAAATGCGTCCCTGACTGGTACTCGTATTCTGTTCGCATATTATTTTTTGTACATCCGACTTGATTTTGCGTGCTTGCCTAATAACGTCCTTTACGCGTCGTGCAGCGTTGTGGGATCCGTCACAGGCCATCCTAGGCTTCGCTTATTTTTGTGGCGATAGCCCGGGGTTGCGGAACACGTATCTTGGTATGACCCTTTGGCCAATCGGTGTTTTATGAATGTTTGGGCAATTTTTAGGGTCGTTGGTTTTCTAGCGTTATTTGTCACACACAATCACAATATAATCATGTAATTCGCTACACATAACTAACATTACAACATGAAGCAGAAATAATATGTCACTTAGTTTATGATAGGCTTCTATGGGTAATGTTTGTGCCTGGCTTGGTACCGCTTCTATCGTAGATCCAACACATGCCCCGGTCGAGGTAGTGCATTCAACAGACGAATTTTGTCCCAAGAGGCCAATCACGATGTAAGCCAAGGGGGCATGCACCAATGAGAGGGACCTTAGTGGGCGAGCGATTGGGTTTGGGACAGGTGTACTACTAGCGACAAGTGTCGAGTGGACAACATTCGAAGCGTATGCACCCCCCGGTAGGCGATAGGTATCCTTAGTCCCAACTCCCGAGGTGAAACATGCCAAGGGAGCCGAGATTCGTTATGCGGTTCTGTCCGTTCACATTAATATGCTGATTTTCAGGTCGTCCCAACTTGATAAGGAAATAAACGCAGAGTAGGATCGTTTCACCCTTCGGCTATTTTGATTACCTACGAGCACGAGTATTTCCTTAACGTCTCCAGTGGAGTCGCCACTGTGAGGGGGTCGAAAAAGCACGAGGCTGTCAGATTAAGTGTAGTTAGATTTCCTGTAAGTTTACACCCAATCGACTAGTAATATAGGAGTCGCCATTCAGTTTTTAACGACAATGAGAAAAACTGACAAAACCAGTTATTTTGACATAAAGGGAGTGCAATTATGTTCGACCACGACGGCCATAGGTTCCCTATTGATCCCTGGTGTGGGGATCGCTCAACGTACACCCGCAGGGCAGAGATTGAGAGTTCAGGGGACTGTAACTACCGAGAGGAGTGCTCATCGATAACTCCAGAGGCAGGTTATCCTTACTAGCTCAGCATAAATAATTAAAGGGACATGCGTTAACTATTAAACTATTCTGAATCGATTTTAGCAATATGCAACACATAATACTAAATCGATCGTGATTATCTTGTTTAGATTGATTTAAGGTACCTAGCATGTTAGTTCGTTTGTCCAAGATATTATCTTTATTAGGCGTGATAGATCAATCAAATTAATAGTTTAACAATTTTATAAAGGGTGATGAAAGCGATTAAATCATGCGAAGGGACACATTACGACGCACCCTTGAGAGGTGCGTCACGGTTCTCAGAAAACTAACCACTTGGATTTTCTATTTCTCCTTTTATCTAATGAATCTCGGGTTTCTGAGCAGTGTTCCAGTATTTAGGCTTAATTCATCAGCTACAAGGCACAGGATACGTTCTGTTCGACTTTTGGGTCGATTGCGACAGAACGTGGGATCAATTTCGCAGCGTGAGGCTTAGGCTTAGGGTTGGAGTCAATACTCAGATTATGAATTGTGTGTCCTTTTTCGTCGATTATGAGGTTGTATTTATAGGGAAAGAGTTGGTGGAAGGATAGAACTTTTAGAATCCGAACCCAAAGAGAATTCGGAGACAACACGTCCCAGGTATTTTCAGCGCCCAGGGCTGGGCGCCGAAGATTTCGGCCCCAGACCCAGGCGTTGAAAATAGGGTCTGAGCCGAGCCTTTTGTCAAATTTGGACTCTTAATCACGGAGCTTTTGAGACTTATCCGAGTTTCTTAGTGCGTATCAACTTATGACGGAATGCGTCTGGGCCCGTTACGAACTCTGGGTTCGTTAGGAATTTAATTAATACGTAACTCTTATTTTCGAATTATAACAGGAATAGAATTCCTTTGCCAATTCTATCTCTTTTAGGACTTTATGTTGGAGTGCAACACCTAATTTTGACAGATTTCTATCTTTTATGTCTTGCCACTTTTAACAACTACTTCTTACGGCAGTTACCATTTTCAGCTGGTTTCTATAAATAGCAGGTTTGGCTAAAATGAAAAGGGTGATCGAGATTCGTTATTTTATAGGAGATGCGTTGCCAAGCGGAGATTTACGTTCTCATCATCGAACCTTCGCTTTCGAGAATGGGGACAAAAGTAGGTGTCTACACCCAGCTCCTCCTCAAGGATGCCCCATTTGTGTTTACTGATGCTTGTCTTGAGGCTTTTGACAGGATTAAACATGCACTAATTTCGGCTCCTATCATCCGTTCTCCCGAATGGGATCTTCTTTTCGAGATAATGTGTGATGCAAGTGACTATGCAGTTGGGGAAGTTTTGGGTCAGAGAAAGGAAAAGGTCTTGCATGCCATCTACTATGCTAGTAAGACCTTAGATGAAGCTCAAGTTAATTATGCTACTGCTGAGAAGGAGCTTCTAGCCATAGTCTATGCCTTGGACAAGTTTTGCACTTATCTGATTGGGTCCAAGGTGATAGTCTATACTGACCATGCGGCCCTTAAGTATCTGCTCTCTAAAAAGGAAGCCAAGCCTACTCTTATTTGATGGATACTACTGCTACAGGAGTTTGATGTAGAGATTCGCGACAAGAAAGGGGCTGTGAATGTGGTTGCAGACCACTTGTCTAGATTGAGGTATGATGATGGTACAGTGTCTACACCGATCGATGATTCATTTCCGATCCGGATGATCACTTACTTGCACTTGCCAGTCAGTCACCATGGTTTGCAGATTATGCGAACTACATTGTAGGGGGTATTCTTCCGGCCGATCTTACATATCAACAGAAGAAGAAGTTCCTACATGATGTTCGGTTCTACTTTTGGGATGATCCTTACTTGTTCCGTGCAACTGCTGAAGGGTTGTACAAGCGATGTGTTCCAGAATGGGAAGTCCATGGTATTATCAGTAGGTGTCACTCTTCACCTTATGGTGGTCACCATGGACCTTCAAAGACCAATGCTAAGTTGTCGCAGTGCGGTTTCTACTGGCCTACTATGTTCAAGGATGCACAGGCCTTTATTATGGCTTGTGATGTGTGCCAGAGGGCCGGCACTATCTCGAGGAGGTATGAGATGACGTAGAACGGGATTCTCGAGGTCGAGGTTTTTGATGTGTGGGGGATAGACTACATGGGACCATTCCCATCGTCCAAGGGTAATCTATATATCCTTGTTGCTGTAGATTATGTGTCCAAGTGGGTGGAAGTCGTTGCCTCGCCTACTAACGATGCTAAGACAGTCATTTCTCTATTCAATAAAGTCATCTTCCCTAGATTTGGAGTTCCGCGGGCTTTGATCAGTGATGGAGGATCACACTTCCATGAGAAGCATCTGGATGCGCTCCTGCGCAAGTATGGGGTCTATCATCGCACAGGACTAGCCTACCACCCTCGGACGAGTGGGCAAGTTGAGGTCTCCAACCGGGAGATCAAATCTATACTTGAGAAAGTGGTGGCAAAGTCTAGGAAGGGTTGGAGCGATAAGCTTGATGATACTCTGTGGGCGTATAGAACTGCCTTCAAGACACCTATTGGTACCTCCCCGTATCGGTTGGTGTACGGCAAGGCGTGCCATTTTCCGGTAGAAATGGAGTGTAAATCTTATTGGGAAATCAACCAGCTCAACATGGATGCTAAGTTAGCCGGTGAGAAGCGGCTACTTCAATTGAGTGAGCTAGATGAGTTCCGGTTACAAGCCTATGATAGTGCCCGAATCTACAAAGAAAAGACTAAGCGGTGGCACGATAGTCGCATTCTTCATAGAGAGTTCGCGGTGGGCGACAAGGTTCTATTATTCAATTCTAGACTTAAGTTGTTTCCTGGAAAACTCAAGTCTAGATGGTCTGGGCCGTTCACCGTGACTATGGTAAGCAAGTTTGGGTCAGTCGAAGTAGAAAACATCAATGGTGAACGATTCAAAGTCAATGGGCAACGTCTGAAGTTGTACCATGATGGGGCTACTGTAGGAGTGGTTGAGGTTCGTCACCTTAATCCTTCCGCCCCATGATAAGCATATTTGAGGTAAAAGAGGTCGAGCGGGATCTAGAATTAAAATAGCGCTTTGCGGGAGGCAACCCGTACTTTATTGCTTTTGGTAGTGTAGTTTATTTTGTGTGTTTCTTAGTATAATCCTTACGTTAGAGAGATGAGGAGAGGGAATTTTACTGTTTGGGTGTTTGATGATGTGCAGATTTTAGCTCCCCAAGTTCGAAAAGTTTGAAAATAAGTCGTAAGGAGCAAGTGGAATTTTTGCCCGGTGGGCATCGGGCGAAAGCCGCCCGACCGGGCGCGTGTTGAAAGATTCGAAAGTGTCTCTTCTCGCCCGGCGGGCGGACCTGTGCCCGTCGGGCGGATTTCGAGCTACATGCCCGACGGGCGAAGTTCTGCCTGGCGGGCGGTTGGATACGGAGCTGAAGCAAGGCCAAGGAGGAAAATTCTGTAATCGCCCGGTGGGCACCGGGCGCGTGTCGAAAGAAGCAAAATTTTCGCTCCTCTCCCGGCGAGCGGATCTGTGCCCGTCGGGCGGGATTCGAGCAGTTGGCCCGACGGGCGGGTGATGGCCCGGCGGGCGAGATGAGAAAAATGCCGAATAAACACGGGATTACCCTCCCTTCATTCACTTTCCTTTTCCTTCATCTTCTTCACTCTCTCACATCCTCCATTAAACCCCAAACCCTAAGATCTTCAAAGATTCATATCTCCCTCATCTCTTACCCAAATTCATCACCCCACATACCAAAATCATCCTCACAACATCCTCAACCTCCACCAAACCAATTCCACTATCACTCGCTCCCTACAAAAAACCCAAATTCCACCAAAAACCTCAAAAACTCTCACTCCACCAACCATGGGTTCTACGCCAAAGAGGACTTACACGGGAGCATCTAGGAGGCAAGAGGAGGCTTCCACAAGCCGTGCACCACCACCACCTCAGTTTGCACCCAGGACTACCCGTTTTATTTGTCAGAAAACTTTGAATGATATGGGTATTGAGAGGGATGTTAAGAAATTATTCTATGGGGTCGGCATGAAGCATATGTATTCCATGATTAGGTTGACTTTTAGAAAGCTTACTCTTGAATTCCTGAGTTCTTTTAATGTTATAAGAAATGGATACAAAGATGTTACTAGGGTGTCGTTTCGGTTGTTGAATAGGAGCTTGATATGGCAATTAAGGACTTTGGTGCGATTTTTGGTTTGTCTGTTGAGCCTACTAGGTACCCCGGGGAGGGGCACAATAATAGTGATGTTTGGGGGAAGTTGACTGGGCAATTCAATCCCAATAGCACGCCTCTAGCGTGCAACACCCATCCCCTTTGTCTGGTTGTGGTTTATGTCATTTACAATTTTCGGGAGGGATCAAAAGGATAATGTGAGGAGCACAGAGCTATAGGTGCTTGGGGGATACTTGTTGGATGGGGATGATGGTTATAGGATGAACTTGGCCCATCCTTTGGCCAGCCATCTCCTTGCTACTGCCACCCACCGCTATCTGACCGATATTGCTCTTGGGGGCCTTGTCACCCACATTGCCATAGCGGTAGAAAACTTTGCTGAGAGGGGCCATGCTACGGTCCCGGGTAACAATCTGCTAGATTTGGAGTATTTTGGGAGTCTTTACAGGGTACACTCTGAGTACGGGACACTTCGTCCTGGTCAGATGTCATGGATGTTCCAGAGGAACGCCCTTTTTACTCTACCTGACACTTCAGGGCTCACCCGTTTTGAGAGGGGCCAGCCCCACTTTCTATATGTAGGTGAGCAGGCGCCACCCCTACCTGATCCCCAGCCACAGCCACAGCCCGAGCCCGTGCCTCGTACCTATTTCCGTAGGGGTAGGCGCAGAGAGAAGGAGGCGAGACAGAGTGGTAGCCCGGCTCCACAGGGGGAGGACCGGTCTTTGGAGGAACGTATGGACAAGTTGGAGATTATCTTTGATCACTTTGAGAGTGATCACCAGAGGGCCATGTTCCCCATCTATGACCACTTTGCTCGGGAGGGTGTCGTGCCTCAGGAGGCCTAGCATCCTTCATGGTTTGGATATCCGGCAGAGGGCTATGGAGTCCCGGGAGCTAGGGGCACCTTCACACCCACTCACTACTACGGTGGGTATGGAGAGGGCCCTAGCGGTCACGGGCATGGTGATGATGATGATGATGGCCAGGGCCATCAGTGATGCTGATGATGATGAGGATGGTTCGGTACCCCTTGAGCCAATGAGGACATTGTCTGATTTAGCTTGGGGGGGGGTGTTTCACTTCCATGTACATATTAGGTATGTTTTCTTTCCGTTTTGTATTTTTCTTATTTTCGTGTGTTTGTTTTGGTGTGTTATTGCTTTCTAGATTAGTTTATCGCTTTGAAAAAAAATACAAAAATACGTTCCGATGAATGCAAAATCATTCTTCCCTGTGCCCCTTTGACTGAAAATTGTTTTGATTCTTGGTATTTGATGACAAGCAATGTGGATAGGTTAGCCATGATTTGATATTCGATTACTTTGATGCCTTAACATGAGTAAACTTTGACCAACTATTTGTGGACTTGGTGCTTGACTAGTTGACTTGGTTAGTTTGTGTGATAGTTCCTGGTGTGTCTTTGATTTTGAGTATTGATTTGCAACTGTTAATAGTGTTTTATGACTCATATACATGCACATTGTGGAGGACGAAGGCATTTTTCTATTTAGGTAGCCTTCAGATGAAATTAGATACGTTTGTTCCCTCCTTTTCCACCCATGTTGTTGCTTGTGCCCTTTATTCGGTGACTAGCCACATTACAAGCCCGTGAAAACCCCATTGGTTACTAGTCCCAAGCCTAGCTTGGGGGAGCTAATAGTAGTGAGGTGAGGGAGTTGTAGTGTGCTACATTTTAAGCACAAAGTGAGTGTTGAAAAAGGAGTTCTTCTTGTAAGCACTAGTCTTGAATTCCATTGTGTACTTGTGGTTTGCTTTGTGTGACAATTGTTAGGGAGGAATTGTAGTTGGATGGATTTTATTGGTTGACATTGATGCATGCTCGTTGAATTTTGCCTTGAATTGTATCTATCGTTTTTGAAATATGTTTGGGGTGAAGTTGATTCTTGTATTCATCGATGATTTCCTTGCTTAGGGACAAGCAAGTATCTAGCTTGGGGGAGTTTGATATGTGTGTTTTATATAGAGTTTTACCCCCGTCCCTTAGTACTTTTATGCATCAAATGAGCTCTTTGGAGCCGTTTTTAGTACTAATATGTGTTATTAATTGTGCCTTGAGTTTCAGGATTACTTGGTGAGAAATTGGCCTTTTTAGGCTCGTTTCAAGGTGATTTAGGACACTACGCAATCCCGAGGGAGTTCGGGACGACTATCGTCGACTTGCGGGAGCCTTAGATGCTTATGGTTGAGCCCTGGAAGTTAGGCTCGGTGATATGGGCGAAGGTTGGTACTTTTAGACAATCGCCCGGATGATCTCCTTTCGTGCGAGGATAGAAGCTGCTATGATTTTGATGGGCGCCCGACGGGCAACCTTCGCCCGATTACCACCGGGCGGTGAGCAGAATTGAAGAAACCAAGGACTTTTGTCCGCCCGACGGGCGAGCGTCGACCCGGCGGGCGAGAAGAGAAAATACGAGGAACGTCATATTTGGCCCGGCGGGTAGACCTGCGCCCGACGGGCGGTTTTCGAGCTCCTCGCCCGGCGGGCGGCCGTCTGCCCGACTGGGCGACGACAACCCTGGGCGGTTTTTCGCGCTTCTTGTTTTCGGTTTTTGGCTTTATTTTGGGCAAACTATATATACTAGTCCTTATTATTTTTAGGGACATATTTTATTCTAGTATTGAACCCTTAGTTTATTTTTCGTAGTTGAGTTTACTCTCTAAATTTGTTCCAAACACTTAGTTTTAATTGCAATCAAAATTCAAGCTTTCATATTCCATTGTTCTTCATTTAGGTATTATTTCTTACTTTGATTTATTATCTTGCTTTAATCATGTTTTCAATAATATTAATTACTTTGTTCATTGATAATATGTGTGAGTAGTCTATTTTCTAGGGTTTTAGGATCCATGAATTAATATGAAGGGATGATTGAATATTGTTGATTGTTGGTATTGTGATTAATTCCTATTGATTGGTTTTATTTACTATGCAATTAGATTTGCGCAGGTTTAATTGTATTAGTCAAGCAATATCAAGTTAAGATTCGAGAGATGCAATTTGATGTTTAGGCTTGTGTCAATAGGTGGAATTAGGATTAATACGTAGCGAGAGCCCGTTAATTCTAAGTCTATGATTAGTATCGATTCGAGAGAGCATGCTAGTCTAATTAATTGCTTTATTGATTATTGTCGATTGTTTATCATCCTGGATTGTTATTCGTTGGTGAACCTATGCCCTAGATCTTTTAATATCTGAATTCTTATTTGTTTAATTATTGTCGTAGTCTTAGTACACAAATCAACCAAACTCTTGTTTCCCAATAGTTGATTAATAGTATAAAGAACGCATGTTTCCCTGTGGATACGATCCCTACTTCCGTTACTATTTTGTTAGTGGACTTAGGTTTATCTTTGACTAGGTGATACAACTTTAGCCTGTCATTGGTGTAGAGTGAAGAAGATGGAGCACGAGGGTGAAGAAGATGGCCAGAGGATGAGGATGAACAGCTGCGCCTGGTGTTTGTTCGTTTTTGTTCTTCGATAAATTAGGGTGTAGTAGTTGAATATGTTTGGCGAGGCACAAGAAAACATTTAAATTCAGAAAGTCTTCATTGCGTCGCAGATTTATAAAGCAGCGACGCAATTGACTTTCTCGTGCTGAAAGATTCATTTGGGTCGTTGCTTTATAAATATGCGGCGCAATTTACACTACATCTGCGTCGCAGATTTACAAATCAGCGACGCAAATGACTTAAAATCACTTTGTTCCCAAGACAAACCGGCATTTGCGTCACACCAAACTAAAACTGTGACGCAATGACAAGTTTGCAGGACAAAATCTATCGATTGTGTCACATGTTTAAATGTGCGAGGTAAATGTGGCGATGCAAAATAACACTTTTCCACTAGTGGTTATTTATAGAAACGGGACGAGTATTAAGGGACGACTTTATAAGGAAAGCGGGACGGATATTAAGGGACGGAGGTAGTACTGTGTAACGATTTTTTTTTATATCAAACGAAGAACAAATTATAACTTATTGTTAGGGAAAGTAATAAGAGGGAGGAGAGAGAAAGGAAGAGAGAGATGGAAGCCAAGAGAGGAAATAACTTGATGAAAATATTTTTTGAAGAACAAATGTTTGGTGTTTAGGAGATAGAGAAAATATTCTCTCTTAAATGCAACATTTTTATTGTGATCTTTCTTTTTTTAGTTGCAACTTTTCTATTTTGACAATTTTATCCACTTAGCTTTACCAAATTATCCTCATCCATACATATTCAATAACCCACCATTTCCCCTAATATACCCAAAAAAAAGGGAGCATGAATGTAACTTACTACCTATCCACTTGCATTACAAAAATTGGATGAAAGTACATATTGCAACTGAAACATAACAAATGAAGTAATATTGCTTGATATTTACAGATGTTGCTAAAAGTACTCCGTATTTAGGAATTGAGAGAATAAGGTTCTATTCTACTGGACATTATTTCAGCTATATTCAATTCAGTTTATTTGAATTTGCTTCTTTTAATTCATCTAAATAAAATTAGAAGAATAGGGCCTATAATACGAGTTAAATCAGGCACGTAATTGGAAGAATCGTGAAATTGGAAATTTGAGGTAAAAAGAAAAGGGTAAACAATTTAAGAAAGAAAGCATTATTTGAGCAGAAAGCAGTAGGATTGACAACATGGTTTTACCAACTTTGCTCTCAAATTCAGGGATCGTTTATTCGTTTGTCCACATGCGGTTAAAAATCACTCCTTTCTGCACATTTTTTATGTTTACTGTAACTTGTAAGAAATTATAGCAATTTTTGTACCTGTTGTCGGTCTTTTTTTTCACCCTTTAATGTTTTCATTTTTCCTATTTTTAAAATATTTACCCATATAAAATTTACATACGTACAGTACATGTTAAGCCTTATTCATTAAATTAATTAATGATTCTTTAAATCGAATTTTTTTTTCTACAAAATTGTAAGAAAATGTGACAAAAACTTTAGTTACGAGCTTTTGCATAACGAATAAATAAAGTATGTTACAAAATATTCAATGTTCATAACACTAAAAAAAATATTAATGAACACAAACATTCAATTTAATCGGG
This sequence comes from Spinacia oleracea, assembly GCF_020520425.1. NCBI lineage: Eukaryota > Viridiplantae > Streptophyta > Magnoliopsida > Caryophyllales > Amaranthaceae > Spinacia > Spinacia oleracea. The sequence continues at coordinate 13,053,474 of NC_079488.1, read as the reverse complement.
TTAATAAGATGTTAATTCCTTATTAGGTTACTATTCCATATATGTTAATTTTACTATGAGTTACGACACTTTTATTCAATTAAAACAGATGCAAAGAAAGATTAAATAATGTAAATAAAGAGCAGAGATTTAACGTGGTTCACTACCAATGTGTTAGTTACGTCCACATACAGAGGGGAGGAAAGTTTTATTGATCAAGAGGAGTACAGATTACAGAATACGACTAAGTTATGACCTATAGAGTTTATATACTACTTCTTCCGTATTTATTTAAGAGATACACTTGGTCGGGCACGGGTATTAAGAAAAGAATTGAATGAAATAAAGTAATAAAACAAGTGGGGTTGGGTAGTATTTTAATAAGTAAAACAAGTGGGGACCATGTCATTTTAGGGGATTGTGGGTGGGGATGAGGTGTAGATAGATTATTTAATTAGATGGTGGGGTTGATAAGTTACTAAAAATGGCAAGTGTATCTCTTAAATAAATACGGCCGGAAAAGGCAAGTGTATCCCTTAAATAAATACAGAGGGAGTACTCTCTATACAGATGCGGACCGTTGCAGTAAGGGGTTTGACCGATTCAAGACATTATTCTAACATATTCGGATCGAGTTAATTTTAGGCGGTAACACGAGTAACAATAGAGGGCAACATCTGAGTCCTAGTGTCAAATCGGATCATCGATCCGTTACCGTGTCGGGTATAATCAATTTGGATACGAATAAATAATATTTTGTGTTGGGTCATTGTTCTCATATGGATTAATCTTTTTCCAAATCATTGCGATTTTTATCAAATATCAGTTAAATCGGATCAGTTTTAACAGCCTTACTAGTTACTACTAGTCACTATTGAAGTTCACGTGTGTGGTACTATGAGGTAAGGTGAAGGGAGGGGCGTCGAGGTTATCGCCCCCTCTAAAAAATTTCCAAAGAATGCAGAGTCCTCTTCTCTGGGTCTCTGCTAACACTGCAAAAATAAAAAGGCAAAAGTCCACCCCACCACAGCAGCACTACAACTCACACCACCACCAAATTTGTCAGTCCAGTAACTTTGTGTATGTGTGTCTAACTGTGTTCTTGCAGAGCACATTTTTCCATTTCTTATGTCACTTACCCATCATTCTTTTTTTCTTTTCTTTTTTACTACCTCTGTCCTAAAAGATTATCCTGTATTTAACTATAGAATTTTCTTTTAAAACCGTTGTTATTCTAAATTTTATTTAAATACAAGAAAACTCTGTATTGAATAGAGCTAAATTGAATTAAACTGAACTGAACTGAACTGAACTGAATGAAACTGAATATAATTAAAGTAAATTGAATAGAGCTGCTGAACTAAACTGAAGTAAACTGCATGAAGCTGAACATAATAGAACTGAACTAGATGGAGCTAAACTGAACTAAACTAAACTAAACTGAACTTAGCTGACCTGAATAAATCTGAGCTAATTGAATTGAGTTGAAATAAAGTCTAAAAGAACATTGCTTAAGTTATTATGAAAATATGCATTCTGACTAATCCAACAACATTTTTCATAATAACATTTGATATTTATATACGGATAAAAAATTCAAGTCGTCAAACTTAGTACTTTTAAATAGTGACTTTTCTTACTTATGAGTTATGATACATGTAATAAAAACGGATGGAGTATATAAATAGTGTCAAAGTCAAAGTGATACATGTAACAAAAACGGATGGAATATATGTTAAATAGTAACTTTTCTTATTTGCTCTCCCTCTCCAACACTTCTTATGAGCTCGCTTTACCAGCATTTTTATACATTCACCCAATTATTAATAGAGTGGTTTTTTTTTTACGGGACAATCTTTTAAAAACGAAGATAGTACCATTTCTTACAACCTTTGTACCAATAATTCTCGATCACCAACCACTTTTTTTTTTTACCAAAAAAAAAAAACTGTTACTCTGAAATTATGCAGCTCAATAATACTAGCAGCAACTGTAGTAAATGGCCAACCTACGTCTTAAATGTCATGTCTCTTACATTTCTTATTGCACTGTTTTTTCTTCCTACTCTTTCTTCACTCACTCACTCACTCGCTCACTCAATTGTTTTGTCAGAAAACCACACCACACTCATCTCTCGACACTTCTAGACTGTTCGGCTAACTTGTTCTCCATATAACACTACTGGTAAGTACTAGTACTACGTACAAGCGATTGAGCGAGGCTATAGAGCTAGCTATAGAGCAAGTTAGACCCCGTTCTTTTAGACTTTATTTCAGTTTCATTCAGTTTATTTTAGCTCAACTCAGCTCTATTCAGTTCAGTTAAAGTTCACATTCAGTTTATTTTAGTTCAACTCAGCTCTATTCAGTTCAGTCCAGTCCAGTTCAACTACATTCAATTCAGAGAAATAAAGTTCAAAAGAACAAGGCGTTAGTCATTTTCGTATTCTACAATGTCTTTTTTTATTTTTATTTTTTTTCAAATTTTCTTTATTTGCCTCTACCAACCAGTACATGTTTGCCTATTTCTTGTCACTTTCCATTGTTGCCTAAACTTATAACTGCACAATTTATTACATTCTTTTTAGATGTCTATATTTACTTAAGAGTTCTCTTCATTCTTTTTTCCTCTTCCTTTTCTCATCTACTAGGAAGAGTGAATTGAATGTCTACTGGCGGCTCGGGCTCAGGCTCGGGCCCGGGCCCGGGTACCATGGTCCAGTCGCTACCGCCGCCACGGCCCAAGTCACCACCGGATTTGTATGGGAGGCGAAGGGAGATGGTTAGACTTCAAGTGCTTGAGAGGGAAAAAAGTTTACTTGAGGTTAGTAATTAAGTATGTAAGTTGTTCATGATAATTAATTAAGTTTACTTGAGGTTAGTAAGTATGTAAATTCATGCTAATTAAGTTTGGTAATTAAGTAATTTGTTAATGCTAATTAAGTTTACTTGAAACTGATTAAGTTGTTCTATATATCTTATTAGAAACTTCAACTCAATGCATGAACATCGTTTCATGTAATATAAGAGGTACAAGTTTAAAATGATGATTGATGAAGTGGGCTTCAACTTTTTTTTAAAATTTCTTTTTCCCTTTTAATTATTGATTCCCTACCATAAATTTCTAGGCCTTATTTGAGGAAACCTTAATTAGTCCAAAAGAAATAAACAAGTACTTCTCTATGTTCTTTTTGGTAAACAATTGTCTCTACTTCTCATTTCATCACATGGGTTTCTTTAATGTACACTAGATCTAAATGCAAACATGTTCAAAAATTCATAAGACATGCTTGCACATGACAATTATTTTAAAAGAAAAAATAAGATACAAAAAGGATGTTTTAATTGGAGCATTGGACATCAAACTAAACTTTTTAAGAATCTATGAGTCAAAAATAAAAGGGTACCTATCAATGAGGTATTGACCACTGTATACGATATGTCTCAGGTTCGAATCTCCGCCCCCATTTGTAATTTATGTTTCATTCACACACACCAAAAAGAAAAATAACTTTATTAAGAATAAAAATGGAAACATTATTGTTTGTGTTCAAGATTTGATAGGATAATGTACCTCTTGATTTGGGTATTTTACTCTTCTTATGGCATGAATTTCCTTATTAGAGTGTCACAAACTAAAATAGAGTTCTTTTTATTAATTACTCCGTAGAATGGATTATGTCTTGCCTTTTTTGGGCCTACAAAATAGTAGGATTGGACTTAGGATTTTGATCTTTGCCCAAATCTTTTAAAGTGGCTACTGAAATTGTTGCCTTGAATCAATTTTTTTTGATTATTTGTAGCGGTGGGGACGTGGGGTGTAGTTTTCTTTAACTTTCGAGTTTGAAAGCTTGAGAATTTTCACCATACAGTCTTGTTTTACGAACCAAGACTGTTTTTTGGCACTATGCGTTCTTAAAATACAAACAGGCCCGGCCATAAGGAGGTCTGGTCGGACCTACAGCACCGGGCCCAAAATTTTGGGGGCCCATTTTTTTTTTTTAAAACCGGTTTTAAAGTTAAAAAAAAAAAAGAAAAATTAGCATCTTCCTTCTAACTTCCCTCCCGCAGTCCCGTGATTCCAGTGAAGTTCTTCCTCAAAATCTCAAAACTCAATAACTCTTCAAATTCTCTCTCCTTCCCATTCTTTGATTTCCCAAAAATCAGTCAATTAGATAATTAATTTCCTTAATTATCTCTCCTAAAAACCGAATTCTTCTCCTACAATTATGAAAAAATTACCGTTCATCTTCGTTTTCAGATCTATCAATCAATTCAATTCATTTTCTGAGAATACCCACCCAAATTCGTGGTGTTCAACGGACAAATTTCATATATTTATATATGAATCAAGATTCAAGATCTATTCATCTACAATTTCGAATTCTTTTCAATTCAAAGTTTCGAATTCTTTTCAATTCAAAATTTCGAATTCTTTTCAATTCAAAAGAGGGGAATTGACGAATTGGGGAAATTCGGATGAGCTTTGTGAATTTGGAAGCCGGGCCCGAAGGCTGAAGCATCTGCAGGAACTCAGGAAGGCAATTTCGGATTTCTTCTTTTAATCTTTTTCTTCCGTTAATTCGTTCTTCGTTTGGCAAGGAATCCAGGTTATATCTTTCTGACTTTCTTTAATTCTTTCGTTCTTCGTTCTTGGGTTCTTAATGATTTTAATCTTTTATATTTTTATAATTTTATTGCTATAATTTTATGTATTTTTGAATTGTTGTTTGATTTTTCAATGCTGAAATATTTAATATTGTATTTGTAATTGTTAAATTGTAGTTATTCACTTATTTTATTTAAGTTTTCAATTATTGAATTATCAATTATGCCTCCTAAAATCAGGAAACATAAATCTGGTTCTGAAAAACGTAAATGGAAAAAAAGAATGGAAGAGTTAGATTTGTCTCTAAGAGGATCTCTGGATAAGTTTGTTGTAAGGGAACCACCTGTAGAGAATGAAAATAATATTGGTGGACCTAGTGGTATAGAGCAGCAGAATGTAGAAACTTTAAATGAAAATGATAATTGTGCTAATGGAAATGATGGTGATGATGTGCTTTTAAACGAAAACCATAGTGTTGGTGGAGATGAAAATAATGAATCTGATCATAATCATCCTATCGACAATGAAATGGACCTTGAAAATGAAAATAATGATGGTGGGAATAATGTGGATGATAATGTGAGGCAAGAAAACAATGCAAACCAATCTGAATTTTTTTACACAGTAGATATATTTGATCCGAGAAATTGGGATGGCCTTGATTCTAAAATGATTGATATTTTGGCAGTCAAAGGTCCTAAAAGAGATTTGTCCTTTGATAAAGGTCCCAAAGATAGATTATCTAAGCGATTTTCTGCAACTTTATACTATAGAGTCTTATCTAATGGAGAGAAATGCGATAGAGAGTGGCTTGTTTATTCGAAAGAGCTTGATAAATGTTTTTGTTTTTGTTGCAAATTGTTTAAAAAAGGTTATGGAAGAAGTCAATTAACTAATGAAGGTTTTGGGGATTGGACACATGTTAGTATAAGACTAAAAGAGCATGAAACAAGTCCTGAGCATTTTAAGAACATGGGAATTTGGTATGATTTGCGTCTGAGGTTGCAAAAGAATGAGACTATTGATAAAGTCGCTCAAAAACAACTTAATAAAGAAAAAGAACATTGGAAAAAAGTTATACAAAGAATCATTGCAATTACAAAATTTCTGGCAAAATATAATTTAGCATTTCGTGGTACAAATGAGCGACTATATCAAAGTAATAATGGAATTTTCTTGGGATTTGTTGAAACGTTGGCAGAATTTGATCCTGTTATCCAAGAGCATGTTCGGCGTATTACTAACGATGAAATCCATGTTCATTATCTTGGCCATAACATCCAAAATGAGTTAATACGTTTGCTTGGTTCTGCAATCAAATCTGAAATTATCAAGAAAGTTAAACAAGCAAAGTATTTCTCTGTTATTCTTGATTGTACTCCTGATATTAGCCACCAAGAGCAAATGTCTTTAATAATAAGATATGTTGATGTTTTTTCAAAACCCATGATTATTGAAGAGTCTTTTTTAGGATTCCTAATTGTGAATGACACAAGTGGTCAAGGGCTTTTTGATGTTTTACAAAAAGAGTTGAAAGATCTTGGTCTTGACATAGATAATGTGCGTGGACAAGGTTATGATAATGGAGCTAATATGAAAGGAAAACATCAAGGAGTACAAAAGAGACTTTTAGATATAAATCCTAGAGCTTTTTATACTCCTTGCGGTTGCCATAGTCTAAACTTGTTGCTATGTGATATGGCTAATACTTGTGGTAAAGCTAGGGATTTTTTTGGGATCATTCAACGAATTTATACGATATTTGCAAATTCCACAAAAAGGTGGAAAATTTTGAAAGATAATGTTAAAGGATTGACTCCTAAGTCTTTATCATCCACTCGTTGGGAAAGTCGTGTTGATAGTGTTAAAGCCATTAGATTTCAAATGATTGATATACGTGAAGCTTTACTCCAAGTAGCAGAAGAAACCACTGATTATGATAACAAAGGATTGAGTGAAGCTAAATCTTTAGCAGAAAATGAGCTTTGTGATTTTGAGTTTTTGGTAGCAATAGTTATTTGGTATGAAATACTATATGCTGTTAACTTGGTTAGTAAAAATTTACAATCGGATGATATGCTACTTGATGTTGCTATTGAAAAAATAAAGGGCTTGGCTTCTTTTTTTGAGAAATATAGAGAAACGGGTTTTAATGATGCCCTTAACACTGCCAAGGAGATTGCTCTTGAGATGAATGTTGATCCTGTTTTTCCTCAAAAACGTGAAATTCGTAGAAAACGTTTTTTTGATGAGAATCCAGATGATGCACCATCTGTTTCACAATCTGCAGAGGAGTCATTTAGAGTAAATTATTTCTTATTCATTATTGATCAAGCCATTGTTTCTCTTAAGAGGAGATTTGAGCAATTTCAAGAATATGAAAATCTATTTGGCTTTCTATTTACTTCTTATAAGTTGCAGTCACTTGATGATGAAAGTTTGAAGTCATGTTGTGCTAACTTTGTAATTGCACTTGAGGATAATAGTGGGCAATCTGATATTAATGGGGACGAACTGTATGTCGAGTTAAGGTTACTTAGAGAATTTTTGCCTCGACAAAACATGGGACCATTAGATATCTTAATGTTCTTGAAAGGTCATGATTTTTTTCCTAACACATTTGTTGCATACAGAATTTTGTTGACTGTACCTGTCACCGTTGCATCGGCCGAGAGAAGTTTTTCCAAATTGAAGTTGTTGAAGTCATATATGCGATCTACGATGACACAAGAAAGACTCAATGGATTGGCGATGATGGCAATTGAGAACGATATTTTGGAAACAATTGATTATGAAGATATAATTGATGATTTTGCTTCAAAGAATGTTAGGCGAATGTGTCTTTTTAAGTAATAAAAGATCAATGTCTTTGGTTTAATGGTTTTGTTGAGATGTTATCATTAATAATAACTTAGTTTTAATTAGCTTTGTCTTTGGTTTTGTTGCTTTAGATTCTGGTTTAGTTTTTGGTCTTGGTCTCTGGTTTGCTCAGGCCAATCTGTTGTTGTTGTGTAGGCCAGTTGTGTTGGATAGTTCTGTTGGATAGTTGTGTTGGATGGTTCTGTGTAGGAAATTTGCATTTGTGTTGTTGTGCAGGCCTCTTGTTCAGTGTTCCTGTTGTGCAGGCTGCCACTCTGCCAGGCTTACTGCAGACCAGTGTCTGCTCATCTGCTGCTTGCACTGCTCATCTGCTGCCTGACTGGTGCACAGGCTGCCTGATTGGTCTTTGTTGTTGCTGTGCTCTACTGCCGCAGTGCTGACTGCCTGCTCTTTGCTCTGCTGATTGCTTGGTCTGCAATGCTGCTTGCTCGGCTAACTGTTGAGTGTTTGCTTTGTTTGTGCTGCTGCGGGCTCTACAACTCAACTGCTGTGATGCGTGCTCTACTGCAGTACTGTTGTGCTGCGTGTGCTGCGTGTGCTGTTGGCTACTGCCTACTGCAGTGCTGCTTCCTCTATTGGCTACTGCTGGGTGTTCTGTTGCATGCTTTTTTTTTTTTTTGAGACTGCAATTCCATGTTTTGCATTAATTGGATAGTTTAGTGTTTTGCAGAATGTAGTAAACTGTACAATGAAGACTACAGTTTAGTGTCTTGCATTGATTGGATATTGTTTTGCATTTTCTTGTGTAATAAAAACACGGAGTACGTCTTATTTACAAAATAAATAAATAAATAATGCTTATAGTTAATAATTGCGCTAAAAAATTTTTTTTTAGGGGCCTCATATGAGCTTCGTTGATAAGCTTAGCACCGGGCCACCAAATTGCCGGAGCCGGCCCTGAATACAAATATGTACGTAAAGAAATAATTTTGATTGTATCATGCACAAGGTACAACTGATTGTAGGTATAAAGTTATTTAAAATCTCACATCCTAATGCGCGGGTGCAAATTAAGGTTCGATATCTAATTCGTACTTACATAGTACATCAAATTCCTTTTTGTATAGCATTTTAGATTTTATATCCAAACCACAAATTTACATAATTAGTAGAGTGAAGAAAATCCAAGTTAAAAGACAATTAACATTTTGGTAGAAAATGATGTTAAACATAGTAGATTTTACGGATTACAGAGTACTTCGGTTGTTTTTTGTTTTTTTTTTTTTAAAAAAAAAAAAATTAACCAATTTGGGTGAAGGAGGGAAACAATAATTACCGGAGAAAATGAAAGCAAATAAGACAAAATAGGGGGACAAAATCTTACTTCAAAATGTTAAGGGGTATCAATACTAGGCTAAGATCGAGGGTCTGGTAAGATAGGTCTGATGTTCAAATCCCTCACTCCTATTTGTACTTTGTATTGGCCTTGTGGCTAATTAATTACACCCTAGAAAAAATATTGTTAAGTACAATCAAGTTGTAATCTCCGATTACCGATAAGGTCTGAACACGTTGGCAAAGATTAATGGTTTGTACGGAGTAATTGACAGTACTAGGCCCCGGGTTCGAATCTATGATACCCATTTGTAGTCTTCAATGCCCTTATTAAAAACAAAAAATTATTTTACGCCAAACCAATCAGAGTCTTAACTGCCCCGATAAAATCTCCGTTTTCCGGGGACATTTATATTTGTTACATGAGAGGTTGTGTGCACGAAGCAAGGGGTATGGAATAGTTTCATACCCTGGGCTTTCATTGGTTGTTTTCACAAAAGCAACCCCACATGAGATTTAAATTTAAATCTAAAATAGCAACACTACATGAAATTATTCAATTTAAACCAATCACAACCCAGGGTATGAAACTATTCCATACCGAGGGGTGAAACAATACTTGATTTTGTTTGTTTTTTTTGGGGTTTGAAGAAACTGTTTTACAATAGTAACCTGATAATTCCCTGGACAAAAGCTCGAAATCTGCATCTCTGGCTCTCTGCTAAAACATTTTTGATTGTTTCTTTTTATGGCTAAAAATATGAATTAAAATGTCAGTATGTCATCCTACTAAAGTAAAACAAATATCCCTGAAAACGAAGGCTGTTGCATCTTCTTTTTTTTTGGTTGAATTTTTTTGAATGGACGTGTGAAACAAGAGTTGCAGATTTTTACGTTTTTTTTTTTTTTAATAATTCAGCTACCTGAATATTTGACTTTACTCTGACCTTTTTTTTTTGTTTGTTTGTCTGGTTTGATATGGTCTGCTTTGAATGTTTTCTGCCGGTGAATTTGTTTTTCCTGGTTTGGTATAGTATAATTTATCGGGTGTGATTTAAATTTAAGTATTCTTTCCGTACTTTTTTAAGAGTTACATGTTGTCATGCACAATTATCTAGAAAGGAGAGTTCAATGTAAGATAATACAATAAAGTAAATGAGGTAGGAGGAATAAACAAATAAAAAAAAAAGATAACGAGAAAAGTATTTTTAATCAAATTAAGAAGAGGGAGTTTTATTGTAGTAGTGGTCTAATAGGAAAATAAAATATACTCCGTACTTGAGGAGTGTGGTAAAAAACTTGTCAAAAATACAAATGTAACCTCTAAATAAATACGTAGTACGATCGAAAGTGTATACGTAACCCCTAAAATAAATACGGAGGAGGTAAGAAGAAGAATACGGAGGGAGTTGCTTACTCCCTTCTTGTTGTATTAAGTGTTGCACTTTGAGCAACATATATTTTTTATTTGTTAAAATAGTATGCTAAGTGAAGTAAGTAGTTTATCTATTACATTACTGGTCTTTTATGCATGCGATGCATATGAATATAAAAAACAGGTTTGTGTTATTACATCTAAACCTAAAATAACATGTTAAAAATATAATATAAATGCGATACGTGCGAATATAAGAAACGTCTAAGTTAGATATAGCTGAATGCATATAAATAAATTGATTAAAATGGTAAAAAATTATTTACGGGGCTATATTGATTAAAATGCTTTTTTGGATTTTTCTATTGGGTATGTTGTCATTATATTCTCTATTTTATGAGTGTGGAGGGTATTTTAGTAATCCAAGGGGGACACCAAAAGTAGATTTACAATAATAAACTCAGTTCTTTGCTTATATAATAGAGATACTAAAACATACATCAGGAATGACATGTAATTTCCTGGTTCAAAAAATTTCGGCTATTTCCTAAAAAACATATCTACTTTGCTAATTTATTTTATTTTCTCCCCTTTTGTATAAACTGCTATGT